>NC_059209.1:34516573-34609073 GCF_020615455.1 Coregonus clupeaformis | reverse complement strand
TTTTTTTTTTTTTTGCTCCTGAACTTCTTCTACTCTCAACCTCTCCGATCATTTTCATGATGTCCATCCGGTTTGCTTCTAAATGCCATATCTTTCTAACTGTGCTCTTTCCCAAAAGCTCCCAACATACAACCTATATACTTATTATGGACACAGTATGCTTTACATTATTAGCTATCTTTGTTATTATTTGTTGTTATTTGTTATTAGTCCCATCCTTCAACTCTATTCAATACCTCCCATCTATCTCTTAACACCATCCATATAGGATTTCTATTTGCCATATATATTTCAACCGTACTGTGATGTTTTACAAAAGTTCTGAACCTTTCTATTCTCATTGCTTCTACAGATTGTGAATTAAAAATAAACATTTTTGCTAAAAGTATTATTATATTATTGATTGATTGACTATGACTTTTCAAATCACCCAGTAATGCTATCTGCAAGGTTAGTTCCAGGTAAATATTGCAATCCTTTAGCCATTCCTGGACCTGTGTCCAAAAACAAGCTACAAATGGACAGAACCAAAACAAATGATCTAATGATTCTGTCTCTTCACAGCAAAATCTGCAGAGCTGGGAAGATTGTATCCCCCATATAAATAACATTCTATTGGTAGCAAGAATTTTATATAATAATTTAAATTGAAAGATTCTAATTTTTGAATCCGGTGTCGTTTTTGAGTGTCAGTTCATAAACACTATGCCATGGGATCGATACGTCAAAGATCTCTTCCCAACTATTTTGCAATCTATATGGGACGGCTGTCAATCCTTTGGTCCTTAAGTGAAACTGATATACTTTTTTTATTTATCACAGTTTTCCTTAACCAATTATGTTCTTTAATGCAAGGCTGACAGACAAGTTCCTTACTTTCCCCCCTTCAACTTTCCTCTTCCACTTTGCGGTGTAAGGCTGCAATTATTTGGTTGTAATTTTGGGTAGAGCAGACATTTCCATATGTTTTTGTTAGCTGCATGTGCGACATAACTCCACCAGTCCTACCGATGATATCATTTACGAAGATTATACCTTTTTTAAACATTCTGTCAAAAAATAAAGGTTTTTTGTCAATTAGTATATTTGAATTTAACCACAATATTTGTTGCATTATTTGTTCTGTCGTTTCTGAGGATTAAATTGAAATTGCAACCAACTTTCTATGGCTTGTTTTAGAAATAGTGACATTTGGGAGATTATTTCCTTTTCAAATAACTGAAAGTGAGAGGTTGTAATCTGAATAAAGGGAAAAAGGCCTTTCTTGAACAGTGGGTGAGACAATCTTACTAATTTGCTTGAGAACCAGTTCGGATTTAAGTATAACTTTTGGATGACTGAAGATTTTAGTGATAGGTCTAATGCTTTAATATTTAATAATTTCTGTCCTCCGAATTCATATTCATTATATAAATATGCTCTTTTAATTTTGTCTGGCTTGCCGTTCCAAATAAAATTGAATATTTTTTTCTCATATAATTAAAAAAACTGTAGGCAAGACCATAAGCAAATAGGTAAACTGGGATAATACTAAAGAGTTAATCAGGGTGATTTTTCCACAAATTGACAGGTATTTTCCTTTCCATGGTAGTAAGATCTTATCTATTTTTGCTAACTTTCTATTAAAATTTATTGAAGTGAGATCATTTATTTCCTTTGGCCCATTCCTCCATGCAGATCTCCTCTAGAGCAGTGATGTTTTGGGGCTGTCGCTGGGCAACACAGACTTTCAACTCCCTCCAAATATTTTTTATGGGGTTGAGATCTGGAGACTGGCTAGGCCACTCCAGGACCTTGAAATGCTTCTTACGAAGCCACTCCTTCGTTGCCCGGGCAGTGTGTTTGGGATCATTGTCATGCTGAAAGACCCAGCCACGTTTCATCTTCAATGCCTTTGCTGATGGAAGGAGGTTTTCACTCAAAATCTCACGATACATGGCCCCATTCATTATTTCCTTTACACGGATCAGTCGTCCTGGTCCCTTTGCAGAAAAACAGCCCCAAAGCATGATGTTTCTCTCTGCAGGTCATTCACTAGGTCCCCCCGTGTGGTTCTGGGATTTTTGCTCACCGTTCTTGTGATCATTTTGACCCCACGGGGTGAGATCTTGCATGGAGCCCCAGATCGAGGGAGATTATCAGTGGTCTTGTATGTCTTCCATTTCCTAATAATTGCTCCCACAGTTGATTTCTTCAAACCAAGCTGCTTACCTATTGCAGATTCAGTCTTCCCAGCCTGGTGCAGGTCTACAATTTTGTTTCTGGTGTCCTTTGACAGCTCTTTGGTCTTGGCCATAGTGGAGTTTGGAGTGTGACTGTTTGAGGTTGTGGACAGGTGTCTTTTATACTGATAACAAGTTCAAACAGGTGCCATTAATACAGGTAACGAGTGGAGGACAGAGGAGCCTCTTAAAGAAGAAGTTACAGGTCTGTGAGAGCCAGAAATCTTGCTTGTTTGTAGGTGACCAAATACTTATTTTCCACCATAATTTGCAAATAAATTCATTAAAAAATATATATATACTGTATATACTTCCATTAATTTTTTCAACTGGTAACGGGGGACCTTCAGACGTGTCTTGTGAGGCCTGTGGGCGTCCTAGAGCAAAACAACTGACATGTATGTGTTCATGAGAGTCTCACCTTTCCACATATGGGTCATATGAATGTGTAGCCCGAACTGTTCGGATGCTACAGACAGAAGTTGGCAGATCGTCTGTACTGACTTCAGGCAAGTCCAAATACGCTTGTGGGGGTCGTAGAGCAAAACGGAGAACACCATCGTGTTCGATAGAGTTTCATCTTTCCATAGAGTTTGTAGGGCAAACTGTTCGGACGCTACAGACAATGTTGTGAGAAAGACCAGTTTTCGGGATGTAATATAATATAAATAAATATAAATATAATAATATAATATGCCATTTAGCAGACGTTTTTATCCAAAGCGACTTACAGTCATGTGTGCATACATTTTTACGTTTGGGTGGTCCCGGGGATCGAACCCACTACCCTGGCGTTACAAACGCCATGCTCTAGTTTAAACTGACAGAGTGTTTTATTGTGCTAATTAGATTTCCGCGGGGGCGCGGACATTGACCTTGAGTTTTTTTATGTGCACTGTCGCTGTAAAAATAAAATCTATAAAATCTATAAAGTTACAAACCAATGGAAACTGTATTGGGTTATGGTAACTGGATTATTGGATAGGGTAACTGGGTTATTGGATAGGGTAACTGGGTTATTGGGTAGGATAACTGGGTTATTGGATAGGGTAACTGGGTTATTGGATAGGGTAACTGGGTTATTGGATAGGGTAACTGGGTTATTGGATAGGGTAACTGGGTTAGGGTAACTGGGTTATTGGAAAGGGTAACTTGGTTATTGGAAAGGGTAACTGGGTTATTGGATAGGGTAACTGGGTTATTGGATAGGGTAACTTGGTTATTGGAAAGGGTAACTGGGTTAGGGTAACTGGGTTATTGGAAAGGGTAAATTGGTTATTGGATAGGGTAACTGGGTTATTGGATAGGGTAACTGGGTTATTGGATAGGGTAACTTGGTTATTGGAAAGGGTAACTGGGTTATTGGATAGGGTAACTTGGTTATTGGGTAGGGTAACTGGGTTAATGGAAAGGGTAACTCGGCTATTGGATAGGGTAACTGGGTTATTGGATAGGGTAACTTGGTTATTGGAAAGGGTAACTGGGCTATTGGATAGGGTAACTTGGTTATTGGGTAGGGTAACTTGGTTAATGGGAAGGGTAACTGGGTTATTGGATAGGGTAACCTGGTTATTGGATAGGGTAACTGGGTTATTGGATAGGGTAACTGGGTTGACGCTCATTGACCTGCGTTTGTTTTTATGTGCACTGTCGCTGTAAAAATAAAATCTATAAAATCTATAAAGTTACAAACCAATGGAAACTGTATTGGGTTATGGTAACTGGATTATTGGATAGGGTAACTGGGTTATTGGGTAGGATAACTGGGTTATTGGATAGGGTAACTGGGTTATTGGATAGGGTAACTGGGTTATTGGATAGGGTAACTGGGTTATTGGATAGGGTAACTGGGTTATTGGATAGGGTAACTGGGTTATTGGATAGGGTAACTGGGTTATTGGATAGGGTAACTGGGTAACTGGGTTAGGGTAACTGGGTTATTGGATAGGTTAACTTGGTTATTGGAAATGGTAACTGGGTTATTGGATAGGGTAACTGGGTTATTGGCTAGGGTAACTGAGTTATTGGATAGGGTAACTGGGTTATTGGATAGGGTAACTTGGTTATTGGAAAGGGTAACTGGGTTATTGGATAGGGTAACTGGGTTATTGGAAAGGGTAACTGGGTTATTGGATAGGGTAACTGGGTTATTGGATAGGGTAACTGGGTTATTGGATAGGGTAACTGGGTTATTGGGTAGGGTAACTGGGCTATTGGAAAGGGTAAATGGGTTATTGGGTAGGTTAACTGGGTTATTGGGTAGAGAACTGGGTTATTGGATAGGGTAAGTTTGAGCGTCTTAAGACTTTTTGGCAAGATGTAGACTGTTAGCATCTAGACTCAGGCTCATGGGTTTCAATATTAAGCCACATCAACTGCATATCACACTGAACCTAGTCAGTAGTAGGAATGTGTTGGAGAGGGGTGTGAGACAGAAACACCAAGCTGAAACACACTACAACACAGAGACAGTGAAACAGGACAGTGAAACAGGACAGTGAAACAGGACAGTGAAACAGGACAGTGAAACAGACAGTGAAACAGGACAGTGAAACAGACAGTGAAACAGGACAGTGAAACAGACAGTGAAACAGGACAGTGAAACAGGACAGTGAAACAGACAGTGAAACAGGACAGTGAAACAGACAGTGAAACAGGACAGTGAAACAGACAGTGAAACAGGACAGTGAAACAGGACAGAGAAACAGGACAGTGAAACAGACAGTGAAACAGGACAGTGAAACAGGACAGTGAAACAGACAGTGAAACAGGACAGTGAAACAGGACAGTGAAACAGGACAGTGAAACAGACAGTGAAACAGGACAGTGAAACAGACAGTGAAACAGACAGTGAAACAGGACAGTGAAACAGACAGTGAAACAGGACAGTGAAACAGGACAGTGAAACAGGACAGTGAAACAGACAGTGAAACAGACAGTGAAACAGGACAGTGAAACAGACAGTGAAACAGGACAGTGAAACAGACAGTGAAACAGGACAGTGAAACAGACAGTGAAACAGGACAGTGAAACAGACAGTGAAACAGGACAGTGAAACAGGTGAAACAGACAGTGAAACAGGACAGTGAAACAGACAGAAACATTAGGCACCCGAGTTAAAGATGTCCTGTGCAGTACATTTCAGGCTGAACCATTCTCCCTTGGTCACTATTTGTTTGGCACATCATACTCCTAATACTTTAACACTTTAAAATGGTTACGTTGTTATGGGTACAGTGTGTTTTGTTCTTTATTATGGTGTTGTCTTAATGACATTGCTCGTCCATATATTTATTCATAGATTCTTAATTCCATTGCTTTACTTAGATTTGTGTGTATTGGGTATATGTTGTGAAATTGTTAGATATTACTTGTTAGATATTACTGCACCGTCGGAGCTAGAGACACAAGCACTTCGCCACACCCGCAATAACAGCTGCTAAACACGTGTATGTGACCAATAACATTTTATTTTTTAATAAATCTCACAGCCTTTATGTCCTAGAGACAGTGAGCCAACCACTAATCTGGAGAGCAACCTCTACACTGAAGAGTATGGCTGCTTCTGTAATGACACCCTATTCCCTATATAGTGCATAACTTTTGAGCTCTGGTCAATAGTAGTGCACTATATAGGGAATAGGGTGCCATTTGTGGCTTAGCTAAACTCATGAAAAGAGAGGTTTCATCTGCTTCCTACAATATCTCTTCAGGGTCTCCATTTTATTTGGCAAGCCTCCAGTTGATTAAAAGCAGAGGAAGCTACTCTTCCCCATGTCTACAAGGAATGGAGATACTCCCAGATCAGAGGCATACATGTGCAAACAATTACTCAATCTCAAAGCAGTAAAAACACACAAAAAATACTGTAGAAAAAGGCAACAAAGTGAAATAATTTTCTGACAGAATACAAGCAGCACAATAAAAAAACAATACATTAAATAATCCTCCAGTTCAAACATTACATCTAGTCCCTGCATTTAGTAAATAACCTTATAAATAAAAAAGCTATTTATTTTCCCATAAAGAACATTTTCAGTACATTTTTCCTACATGACCTGCCAGGGATTGTGAGGTTCTTCTATAGTTCTACTGTCCTCCTCTTGACTGGTCCAGTTGCATGCCAATAACAACACATTTCTGATCTCTCCACTGCCACATGTGCATTTTTGGCATGTCTTTAACCATGAGTACTTATGGGTTATTTTGAAGTCCAAAAACAAGTGGAATTCACTTACATTTAGCAGACGACCCTTATCCAGAGAGACTTACAGGAGCAATCAGGGTTAAGTGCCTTGCTCAAGGGCACGTCGGCAGATTTTCACCTAGTCTATCTACCTCACTTGTGAGAATCCACATGACATCGGCTGCATTTACACAGTCAGCCCAATTCTGATTCTCTTTCCATTCATTGGTATTTTGACCAAATCAGATCAGCTCTTTTGACAATAATTGCACAAAAGACCAGAATTAAGCTGCCTGTGTAAACGCTGACTTAGTGGTTTGATTACTCCAAATACACTAGGCCCACAACATATTAGGAATGATTTAGTTTTTGAATAGTCTTTAAAGTCGAATAAGGATATAGAAATTAAGGAATATAAAATAGAGATTATTATTCATCCTTCATGTAAACGCCACAGGTTCCTTTACTCCAATAAGGTAGTCCACCTGTCTACAGTCCTTCATGTTAAACGGTAAAGCTTTTTTTTTCCATCCTCACGTTGAATATCTTGCACCTTCACAGTGTTGAATCGTATAGATATGACGAGTAATCCAGTATAGCGATGAGGCCTAGAGAGACAAGAGAAAAGAATGGTCAGGCGAATGGAAGTGGTTTTATAGAGTAAAGGTCATTAGTTAGTTTAGTTACACTTCTTCAACATGACAGTTGTAGGTGAGTTCACCTATTCACATTCCTAGCCGTCGCATTGATTAAACAATATTCACGCCTAAATCACTCCTTATGAGAGCTTGATTAAACATTATTCACACCTAAATCACACATTATGAGAGCTTGATTAAACATTATTCACACCTAAATCACACCTTATGAGAGCTTGATTAAACATTATTCACACTAAATCACACCTTATGAGAGCTTGATTAAACATGTATTCACACCTAAATCACACCTTATGAGAGCCTGATTAAACATTATTCACACCTAAATCACACCTTATGAGAGCTTGATTAAACATTATTCACACCTAAATCACACCTTATGAGAGCTTGATTAAACATTATTCACACCTAAATCACACCTTATGAGAGCTTGATTAAACATTATTCACACCTAAATCACACCTTATGAGAGCTTGATTAAACATTATTCACACCTAAATCACACCTTATGAGAGCTTGATTAAACATTATTCACACCTAAATCACACTTATGAGAGCTTGATTAAACATTATTCACACCTAAATCACACCTTATGAGAGCTTGATTAAACATTATTCACACCTAAATCACACCTTATGAGAGCTTGATTAAACATTATTCACACCTAAATCACACCTTATGAGAGCTTGATTAAACATTATTCACACCTAAATCACACCTTATGAGAGCTTGATTAAACATTATTCACACCTAAATCACACCTTATGAGAGCTTGATTAAACATTATTCACACCTAAATCACTTGTACTACTAAGTTGATGGAATTGTTTTAAAAAGGTCATACCAAGGATCATTTTTGCAACAAAAAAAAAACGTATTTCTGGCACTAGAAAGTCTAAGCCCTGTCTAAGCCGTGGGAGGGGGGTTTCTACTAAGCTACATGGAATTGTTTTAAGGTCATACCAAGGATTATTTTGCTATTTGATTTTGAATTTTAAGACACCTTGAAGTATCAAAAAATATAAAAACAATTATTTGATGAAAAAATGTATTTGGCCTTACTGCTATTAGCCCATACAACACACATTGAATAACATATTCACTACATGGAACAACAGATAGTCCCCCGCAAAAAAATCTAAAGGAAGTTTGTTCTGAAGTGTCTATCCTAAATCTGAGCGATATAAGATAGATCAGGAAACATTTGTTACTTTTTTACATTAATTTAACCCCTTCTTTTTTTGTCAATAAACAGTTTCCATATATACAGTGCATTCAGAAAGTATTCAAACCCCTTGACTTTTTCCACATTTTGTTACGTTACAGCCTTATTCTAAAATGTATTAAATTGTTTTTTCCCTCATCATTCTACACACAATACCCCATAATGACAACGCAAAAACAGGTTTTTATAAAATTTTAGCAAATGTATAAGGAAATATCACATTTACATAAGTATTCAGACCCTTTAATCAGTACTTTGTTGAAGCACCTTTGGCAGCGATTACAGCCTTGAGTCTTCTTGGGTATGACGCTACAAGCTTGGCACACCTGTATTTGGGGAGTTTCTCCCATTCTTCTCTGCAGATCCTCTCAAGCTCTGTCAGGTTGGATGGGGAGCGTCGCTGCACATTTATTTTCAGGTCTCTCCAGAGATGTTCGATTGGGTTCAAGTCCAGGCTCTGGCTGGGCCACTCAAGGACATTCAGAGACTTGTCCCAAAGTCACTCCTGCGTTGTCTTGGCTGTGTGCTTAGGGTCATTGTCCTGTTGGAAGGTGAACCTTCACCCCAGTCTGAGGTCCTAAGCGCTCTGGAGCAGGTTTTCATCAAAGATCTCTCTGTACTTTGCTCCGCTCATCTTTCCCACTGTGTTCTTGGGGACCTTCAATGCTGCAGACATTTTTTGGTACCCTTCCCCAGATATGTGCCTCGACACAATCCTGTCTCGGAGCTCTACGGACAATTCCTTTGACCTCATGGCTTGGTTTTTTCTCTGACATGCACTGTCAACTGTGGGACCTTATATAGACAGGTGTGTGCCTTTCCAAATCATGTCCAATCAATTGAATTTACCACAGGTGGACTCCAATCAAGTTGTAGAAACATCTCAAGGATGATCAATGGAAACAAGATGCACCTGAGCTCAATTTAGAGTCTCATAGCAAACGGTCTGAATACTTATGTAACTAAGGTATTTCAGTTTTCCATTTTTAATAAATAGCTGTAACGTAACAAAATGTGGAAAAAGTCAAGCGGTCTGAATACTTTTCGAATGCAGTGTACTGCCATTCATTTTTGGGACTGGTACCGGGGGACCTTCAGACGAGTTTTGTGGGCATCCTAGAGCAAAACAACCGACATGTACGTGTTCATGAGACTCTCACTTTTACACAGAGGGGTCATATTAGTGTGTAGCCCCAAACTGTTCGGACGCTACAGACAGAAGTTGTCAGATCGGCTGTACCGACTTCAGACGAGTCCCAAGATGCTTGTTTTGGGTCGTAGAGCAAAACAAAACAGAGCACACCATCGTGTTCGTGAGAGTCTCATCTTTCCATAGAGTTTGTAGGCCAAACTGTTCAGACGCTACAGACCGATCTTCGGGATTCCTTATGGTCTAACAAACACCGCTCTAGCTCTGTCACCTTTCACTGCAGATGCGGAAGTGTTACATAGGCGGTTGCGGTGGATTGAGATGCATCCCCCAAAAAACTGGATATCTCTAGCTTAAATGGACTGATGTTTATGGGGATTTTTTTAAATATGCTAATTAGCTTTCCGTGGGAGCGCGGACATTGGCCTTAGGGGGTCGACCAATGAACACTGACCTGCACGGTCTAACCCCACCATGTCCCTTTATCCCAATTCTAATCAATCCGGTTGGAGAATAGAGAACTGTATGGAGAGAGAGAGAGAGAGAGAGAGAGAGAGAGAGAGAGAGAGAGAGAGAGAGAGAGAGAGAGAGAGAGAGAGAGAGAGAGAGAGAGAGAGAGAGAGTGAGAGTGAGAGAGAGAGAGTGAGATAGTGAGAGAGAGAGAGAGAGAGAGAGCGAGAGAGAGAGAGAGAGAGAGAGAGAAGCATTCCTTAGAAGACAAAGAGCACCACTCCACTCCACTCTGCTTTCTATCAGACCAGAGCTATGACCATCCCCCTCCACACACACACACACACGCGCGCGCGCACACACATGGGGTTCAGCCCACCCAGGCCTTTCAAACAGACATCAGGCTTCTACTTCAATAAACAATGGGGGCCACCACCATAGACTTCCCATCTAAACCGTTCTACCTAGTCCCACTGGACTGACGAATCACAGCCTCTACGCTTCTCTCCCACTCTACCTACTCTTCACACTCATAACAACATCTGGTTAGACTAATGTTCATGGATCTACTCTCATGGCTGCAGTCCATCAACCTATTAGGATAAACCCCTGTATTCCTGCATTATCATCTAATATGATAATAATCTAGGATTGAAAAGGAATTGGTTGTTTTTAAATGCGCTGGATTACTTATTAGTAGTTATTAACTTATTCATTTTTGCTCTATGCTGTGATTTAGAAAGCTCTACGAGTTGACAGGCAGGAGGACTGCTGTGGTGTTTCTGGCTGAATATCAGTCATCATTCCACAATTGTACTTGTTCAAGACAAACGGACAACCGGACAAACGGACAACCGTTACTGTGGAGCCCTGAATATTTATCATCCATCATTCCACTCACCGTGAGGCCAACGCTTGATGCTGAGACTGAGTCCAGTCCTCAGTCTGGTAGGTGTTTCCAGGTGGAGACGAATGCTGTGGGGATGAGTGAGTAGGGTACGGTAGTGATGCTGTTCCACGCGTCCAGTGTTGGATCGTAACAGTCCAGAGTCTTACACCGCTGAGTGCCAAAGTAGCCCCCCACCACGTACAGTTTGTTACCTGACGCCACCGCCTGGCAGCTCATCCTCTTGGCGGTCACGTCTGCTACTTTAGTCCACTGGTAGCTGTCGCTGCTGAACTTATAGGCAGAGCACGCCGAGAACTCTGTGTCGCCGCCCATCACATAGATCTGGTTGTTGAGGACGGCTGCGGCCGTGTAGCGCCAGGGCTGCGGGCAGGAGGCGGGGACGGACCACCTGTTTTCCTGCGGGTCGTACATCTGCACCTTGGGTAATTTGTTGTGGGCGACGCTGGTTCCTCCGAAGGCGAAGAGTTTGAGCTTGACGCTGACCACCGCCGCGTTGCTCACGCCCTCCCTCAGCGGCGCCACCATGCACCACTTGTTGGCGACCGGGTCGTATTTCTCGACCTGTTTGAGTGACCCCGAGGGCGAGGCGGGGAGACAGCCTGTACCCGCTGTGTGTCCTCCAACCACGTAGAGGCAGTTTCTGAGCTCGGCCGAGCCGTGGCCAAAGCGGGCGATGATCATAGGCGCTGCCTTGGACCACTCCTCGTGGGACGTATCGTAGACCCACACGTCTTTGGACACGCCGTTCTCTGAGCCCCTCCCGCCGGTAACATAGACCTTACAGTTGATGGCGCAAGCGCTGAACTCCTTCCTGGGGCTGGGGATGTCGGCCTTGGGGATGATCTCCTTGGCCTTCTGGTCCACCAGGTACAGCTTGTCACACATGAAGGTCTGTCCTCCCAGGAGGAACAGGGCGTGGCTGGTCTTCCTGGGCCTGGCCAGGGGGCTGTTGACCACACCATCATTCTGGAGGATCCTCAGTTTATAGCGTATGGCCTCGTCCACCAGCTCCTTGCTCTTCGTCTGGGCATTGATCAGCTCCTCTGTGGACACGTTCTCCATGAGGAAGATGGTGGGGAGGAGGGCCAGGCGGACCGTCCTCAGCAGCTCGGGGAGGTGGCAGTGCCTCCTCTCCAGGTCATAGTTGACCCAGTTGAGGGCGGCCTCGTAGACCAGCCTCTCGTCCTCCGTCTCTAACTCTTCA
Organism: Coregonus clupeaformis; assembly: GCF_020615455.1. Taxonomy (NCBI): domain Eukaryota; kingdom Metazoa; phylum Chordata; class Actinopteri; order Salmoniformes; family Salmonidae; genus Coregonus; species Coregonus clupeaformis. The sequence continues at coordinate 34,597,066 of NC_059209.1, read as the reverse complement.
TGGGACAGCAGCGTCACCACCATGTCCTTGGGCAGCTGGAGGAAGTCCTCCATCTTGCAGATGGCGGGGAAGTTGCTGAGGCACATGCCCCAGGAGAGCTCGGACAGCTTGGTGCACTGGTGGGCGTCGGACAGCAGAAGCATGCCCAGGCAGTTGGACGTTGCCAAGTTCCGCTCCAGAAACTCAGCGCAGGCATCCCGGATGTCCTGGAACTCCAGCATGTCCCCGGCCTCCAGTAGGGATTCCGCGTTCTCCTCGTTGATCACCACCCTGGATGTGTAGGCATAGTCTAGTAAGAGCTCCAGGACCTCTGGGTGGATGGAGTCCCTGAAGTCCACCTCGCTGGCCTGGCTCTCCCGGAGACCTCCACTGAACATGGCCTGGAACAAGGAGAGTGGGACACCAAGAGTTAGCTTGTTAGCATTAGCATTGTTAGCATTGGTATGGCGGCAAACTTATCATATTTTCCTATTGGAGATGCTCACAGTTCTCTGTCTAAGTAATAAGTGGCCGTGTTTGAGAGCTTCAAATCCGTGACGCATTGTGGGTAAATTGTGACTGACTAACTGATCTACTGTACAAATAATAATGAGTAGTAATTATGATGCAAGGTGATTTGTACAGATGTACTATCTTAATTTGATCACTCTGTTGTTGCAGAGAACTTTCCTGTGACGCAGGAAATTCAAATGAGCCTTGTGATTTACATAAATTCACTGAAAACCCGTAGTTCTCTTTCTCTCACTAGAGCTCACACCTAAACTATAGCCCACTATAACCTATTAAAAGTCATTTCCTGTTAGAAATGATTATTTATTTTTTTATTAACCAAATTCTCCTCCTGCAGGATTATTTTTTACTCCTGCGATGAAACTGGTCAAATTAAGATCCTACATCTGTACATCAGTCAGTCAGCGGTTGTCTGCAAATTCAGCTGCAACGGTGAACAAGCCCAGTGTCTTTACCTGGAAGTAGCGACTGCATGCAGCCAGCACAGCACGGTGGCAGGGGAAGGAGCGGCTCCCAGCGTGGAGGAGGACATCGGTGAAGAGCTGCTGCTGCCGGAGCGCGTTGAGGTGTGTAAGGACACTGTCCGCGTACGATGACTTGTGGAACAGGAAGATGTTCATGGACGCCGAGCTGAGGCGGGATTTGCGGTTCTCACGCATGCAGACAGACATTTTCGTTGGATCCTTTGAGAAGAGGGAGCGAGAAGAAGAAATGAGATTGATATCTAGTCCTGATGTATAATACTACAAGCTGCATTGAAAAGCCTCTATACTGTTATTTTAATATTTGTTGCACAACTCTGATCTTGAATGCTTAGACAGATTAAATATTTTTACCTGCTTTTAACACCAATAGCTCATACACTAGGTCAGTGTTTTTTTTGGTTACTGTACCACCAAGTACATTTTGCTCTGCCCAGACTACCCACTCATGTGCATGTTACCAGTCTCATAAGCCTATGGTCTCACAAGCCTTCTCAATTAGGGAAGGGGATACCTAGTCAGTTCCAAAACTGAATGCATTCAACTGAAATGTGTCTTCCACATTTAACCCAAACCCTGTGAACCAGAGCGGTGCGGGGGGCTGCCTTAATCAACATCCAGTGAGCAGTTGTTGTTGCGGGTTAACTGCCTTGCTCAAGGGCAGATTTTCTAACACCTTGCCGGCGGCGGGGATTCAAACCAGCAACGTTACGGTTACTGGCCCAACAGCTTTAACCGCTAGGCTACTTGTGGATAGGTGAAGTACCCCCGGGGATACTAGTACCGATGGTTGAGAACCACTGCACTAGGCTAAACCCACTCACACACAATGGAAAAGCGTTACTGTCAGCTCCTGTCTTGAACGCATTAGTAAGCCTTCTCTGCCAGAGACAATGGCATCTTGACTTTGAGTGATGTCATACAAGCCAAACTCCTGACGTTTTTCCTCTAGAAATATAGAGCCATCCTAAATCGCAAACAGGTGTCTGCCTCTGAGGCAACTCCCCAACTCTGTCTGTTAGCTGGAAAACATTGCTCTGTTGTCTGTGATCTTGGTATCCCAATGGCTTTAATGTTTTCAGACTTGATTTGTGCAGAATTATTTCACAAGCAATTTTAGCGGAATCAACATGTGAAGAACAAACTAGCTGTGGGGAGAGGTCAAGGTTTCAGCCAAACACTTAAAGCCATTAGCCAGCAGCTATACTTATTTAAATAACATATTGATTATACTACTAGTACCCAGGGGGTGGCTGGATAGATAATTAGATGATGCCTCATCTGTGTATTTGCCAGTTAGCACATTATGGAGAGAACTGTATCAACCTAATATTCACATTACTAGGACCACATGAGTTACTAGGCTATATGAATGTAATCCATATGCTTTACAGGCAATGGTATGGTCTCATACCAGTTGAAACTCAAGGCTGTTTTGACCACAGAGATCCTATAAATCAGTTCTATATGTAATTATATGGTGTTGACAGCCCTGATATTAATATGATGTAGGTCTTTTAAACAGTTATTACATGTGTTATTAAAGTGTTATGGTCTCTGAATCTCCAGTCTCAGCCTTGATGTAGCTGTAGTATGAAATATGTGGTGTGGGAAAATATTACCCTCACACAACAACACTGAATTGTAGTAATTTGCACCCAAAACTGGAGTGCTTTGAAATGTACAGTATATCAACAATATTCCAACAAAATATTGTAATGCATCACACCAACAAGTTGTTGTAGCCCCGAATCTCTAACCATAATATTTTATTTTCATGACTGATTATTGCAGATCTTCTGAACCCCAGATGATATAGTAGATAGACATTTACCTCCGACTGAATAAGAGCATGACACTCCGGTCCAGTGAGAACCACGATGCTCTCGTGACCGATATTTTTCTCTCCTCTTGAAAAAGATACAAAGTTGCACTGCTAGACTCCAAAAAAGGCGTAATTTGTCGGTTCTCTCCTGTAGTCTCGATGCGTGATCTCGTTCATTGAAACGAATAAGATATTAGTTTTCTTCTGTCATAATACACAGTATGAGATCTGGAATGTAGGTTAAGAGGAATGTCGCCAGTCTTGTAGTCGAATGTCTTTCGCTTTGATTCAGCGAGAGGTAAGAGCTGTAGGAAGAAAGGAGATGGTTTTAAAGTGTGATGTGGGAGGGGCAATCTTCAAGAAAGGGGACAGCGTATGCAAACTGGTAGGGCTATTTATATTTTAGTCATTCAGCAGACGCTCTTATCCAGAGCGACTTACAGTTAGTGAGTGCATACATTTTTCACACTGGCCCCCCGTGGGAAACGAACCCACAACCCTGGCGTTGCAAGCGCCATGCTCTACCAACTGAGCTACAGGAGGGCCTTTTTAAATGTAGTCACTCAACAACCCTTCTTTCCTTGCTGATTCTGAAGAGCTACGGGGTGTGCAGCCTTTGGGTTCCACATATATGCTCTAAAACACCTGATTCAAATAATCATGAAGACTTTGATTAGCTGAATCAGGTGTTTTAGTGCTGGTCTGGAACAAGGCCTGCACCCAATAGCTATCCAAGCTAAATGTTGTTGCAAGATAAATGGCTTTGAAATAATTCACCACACAATATCTAGTTATATGACAAAAAGTATTCTAATTTACCTTAAAATACCAATAACTGTACTGATGCCCACCATTGACACAGATTGCTGCTATGCATACTAGTTGACTGGGTGTTGAGTGCTTTCAGCTGTTTTGCTCAAGCACATCCATTAAATAGTGAATAGCACCACCTGCTGGTGGAAAGTGGTCTCAACCCCGGTGTATACTTTCTTTTAACAGTAATAGGAGATCCTTCCTGCGTCTACAGAAACCCCCTGGGAACGCTTAATAAAACCTTTTATGAATAAGCGTTAATACAATATTTATAAACTATTAATAAATATGTATTTCATTATTTGTGAAGATTTTTATTTATGGGAATGAAAACCCTTCATGACTCGTACTCTTAAATGAAAATTTTGATTTTTTTTAATCCTTGCTCTTTTCTCTATCTTTAAAAAAAAATGTACAGTCTCCTTGGGTTTTTTGAAAGGGGCTTTAAATAAAATGTATTGTTATTGTTATTTATTGAAATGATAGTATTTTAGCATTTCAATAGCTATGTGGCAGGCAGGCTTCACCGGTCTGTAAATTAATTGTCATAATTACTCTCCCAACACAACCATTATTGGCAAAGTCTCAAACAATACCCCCCTTGGTGTATCTCACCTCACAACTCTCAAAAAAAGCTTATTTAACAACACATGTCATTGAAAACTCCTGTCTTATTCACCCAGGTCGTGTCCCAAATTACACCCTATTCCAGGGATCATCAACTTGATTCGGCCGCGGGACGATTTTTTCTTGTGCGGATGGTCAGGGGGCCGGAACATAATTACAAATCATTTGTAGACTGCGAATTGACCGCAAGAAGCCCAAACATATATAATATTTGACTAAAAAATAATAATTTATAACCTTGCCTACATTTGTATACGATCACATGTACAGTTGAAGTCGGAAGTTTACATACACCTTAGCCAAATACATTTAAACTCAGTTTTTCACAATTCCTGACATTTAATCATAGTAAAAAATACCCTGTTTTAGGTCAGTTTTAAGAATGTGAAATGTCAGAATAATAGTAGAGAGAATGATTTATTTCAGCTTTTATTTCTTTCATCACATTCCCAGTGGGTCAGAAGTTTACATACACTCAATTAGTATTTGGTAGCATTGCCTTTAAATTGTTTAACTTGGGTCAAACGTTTCAAGCCTCCTTGCTTGCACACGCCTTTTCAGTTCTGCCCACAAATGTTCTATAGGATTGAGGTCAGGGCTTTGTGATGGCCACTCCAATACCTTGACTTTGTTGTCCTTAAGCCATTTTGCCATAACTTTGGAAGTATGCTTGGGGTCATTGTCCATTTGGAAGACCCATTTGCGACCAAGCTTTAACTTCCTGACTGATGTCTTGAGATGTTGCTTCAATATATCCACATAATTTTCCTTTCTCATGATGCCATCTATTTTGTGAAGTGCAACAGTCCCTCCTGCAGCAAAGCACCCACACAGCATGATGCTGCCACCCCTGTGTTTCACGGTTGGGATGGTGTTCTTCGGCTTGCAAGCATCCCCCTTTTTCCTCCAAACATAACGATGGTCATTATGGCCAAACAGTTCTATTTATGTTTCATCAGACCAGAGGACATTTCTCCAAAAAGTACGATCTTTGTCCCCATGTGCAGTTGCAAACCGTAGTCTGGCTTTATGGCGGTTTTGGAGCAGTGGCTTCTTCCTTGCTGAGCGGCCTTTCAGGTTATGTCGATATAGAACTTGTTTTACTGTGGATATAGATATTTTTGTACCTGTTTCCTCCAGCATCTTCACAAGGTCCTTTGCTGTTGTTCTGGGATTGTTTTGCACTTTTCGCACCAAAGTACGTTCATCTCTAGGAGACAGAACGCGTCTCCTTCCTGAGCGGTATGACGGCTGCGTGGTCCCATGGTGTTTATACTTGCGTACTATTGTTTGTACAGATGAACATGGTACCTTCAGGCGTTTGGAAATTGCTCCCAAGGATGAAAAAGACTTGTGGAGGTCTACACATTTTTTTCTGAGGTCTTGGCTGATTTCTTTTGATTTTCCCATGATGTCAAGCAAAGAGGCACTGAGTTTGAAGGTAGGCCTTGAAATACATCCACAGGTACACCTCCAATTGACTCAAATTATGTCAATTAGCCTATCAGAAGCTTCTAAAGCCATGACATAATTTTCTGGAATTTTCCAAGCTGTTTAAAGGCACAGTCAACTTAGTGTATGTAAACTTCTGACCCACTGGAATTGTGATACAGTGAATTATAAGTGAAATAATCTGTCTGTAAACAATTGTTAGAAAAATTACTTGTGTCATGCACAAAGTAGATGTCCTAACCGACTTGCCAAAACTATAGTTTGTTATCAAGAAATTTGCGGAGTGGTTGAAAAACAAGTTTTAATGACTCCAACCTAAGTGTATGTAAACTTCCGACTTCAACTGTATTTCTCTATTATAAGTGGGAATACTTTGGAAGATGTGTTTTTGTTTTTAGTCTTTTATGTCCAACAATTTAAAAAAATAAGAATGGGGTTTTTATTTGTATTTTTAGATAACTTGGGGGGCGCGGACCACCAGTTGGGGAAGCCTGCCCTATTCCCTACATAGCCCTATGGGCCCTGGACAAAGCCCAATAGTAGCATTTAACATCATTGCATCATGTTCTGATCAATGAAGCATCCCTCTTTTGATGTGGTAACAGAGTATGTATTGTGGCAAGTATTTCTTTGATCCCTTGGTTTTAAAAGCAGACATGAATTCCACTTAGCAGATGCTTTTATCCAAAGTGAAGTACAGTGCAGAGTGCAGTGAGTGCATACATTTTCTACATGTGATCCCTGCAGGAATTGAACCCACAACATTGAAGGAAGTGTTATACAACAAACTCCACTTATGAGGGAACATCGTTTTTTTTTACTCTGTTTTAAACTCCTATTTCATTGTGAAGATATATCCACTGCTCCTATAGTTGAGCAGCAAAACACCTTTCCTGCAGGTAAAGGGAGTAAAGGTTTAACATTTTGATATTTCTAAGTAAATAGTAAGATACCTAAAACAGCCACCACTCAATTGGCAGGTAGCCTAGCGGTTAGAGCGTTGGTTCCAGTAACCCAAAGGTCGCTGGTCAAGTCAAATCACATTTTAATTGGTCGCGTACACATATGCTGCAGTTGTTATCACAGGTGCAGCGAAACGCGTACGTTTCTAGCTCCAAAAAGTGCAGTAATACCGAACAATACAAAACAATACACACATCATTAGCAGCTCTATGGTGAGAAACACATTGGTTCTTCGCGATCCTGGAGCAGGAGTACAGGACATCACAAGGCTGCTTCCCACTGCTCTATGACAGCTGTGGAGTCAAACGACATCAGGAGGGCTAGCTCGGAACTGCTGAAACTGGATTTTAAAGAACTGATTCTAGCTATTAAAGAGTTTTTTAAAAAAGCAGCTGATTATTTCAGTAATGTGGCTACCGGTTCACCTGCCTCACCTAAAGCCTATTCTTGTGGGAAGTTGCTATAGATACCAAGTGCTAACAGTCAGGATCTGGATAATATGTGAAATGCTTGATAATGTACAGTACCAGTCAAAAGTTTGGACACACCTACTCATTCCAGAGTTTTTCTTAATTTTTTCTATTTTCTACATTGTAGAAAAATAGTGAAGACATCAAAACTATTAAATAACACATATGGAATCATGTAGTAACCAAAAAAGTGTTAAACCAGGGGTGTCAAACGTACGGCCCGCGGGCCGGATCAGGCCCGCAAACGGGTTTAATCCGGCCCGCGAGATGATTTTGAAAAAAAAAAAAATATATATATATATATTATTTGTAAAGTATAAAAATGCGCTGCAATTTTTCAATAAAATAAACTGCTGTTCCAATTGCGTCCACTGGATGGCGCAATAGCAATTGTGTTAAGCAAGCAAACTGTTTATACCGGGGCAGAGCAAGTAGGTCAAGCACGTGCAGCCAATGAGCTACTTTGTTTTGCCCCGCGATATTTATTACGGCTTCTACTTTTAACATTATGTGCTTTGGCACCCTCATTGCCCCAATATGTCTCTGTCAAAAAGAGAAAAGTGGACGCAGAGTGCAGAGTGTTCCAAGAAAAATGGTCATCCTATTTAATCACGGAATTGAATGGGAAAGCTGTATGTTTGGTGTGTTCAGAGCATGTTGCAGTGCTGAAAGAATATAACCTTTGTCGCCACTATGTGAGTCTTCATGCCGACAAATATGACAACTTTCAAGGACAGCGGAGATGAGAGAAGGTGAATGAACTGTTGGCGGGTCTGAAGAAACAGCAGTCTGTGTTTACTCACAGCCGAGACATCAGTGACGCTGCAGTGAAAGCTAGCTACCTCATTGCTAATGAAATCGCAGTGGCTTCAAAACCATTTAGTGAGGGTGAATTTGTAAAAACATGCATGATGAAGGCAGCGGAGATTGTGTGCCCTGAAAAGCGGCAGGCTTTTGCAAATATCAGCCTGACAAGAAACACAGTTGCAGACAGGATTTCCGATCTTTCAGTGGATTTGGACAGCCAGTTGAAGCAAAAAGTAAAGTCATTTATTGCGTTTTCGGTTGCAATTGATGAAAGCACGGACATTACAGATGTTGCACAACTGGCCATTTTTTCATCCGCGGAGTTGATGACACATTGACCGTCACCGAGGAGTTCGTGGAGTTCGTGCCGATGACAGATACAACGACAGCAGCTGATATTTTTACCGCACTCGTCGGCGCGCTGGACAGGGTCGGAGTGGACTGGTCCCGCGCTGTCAGCCTGGCTACAGATGGTGCGCCCTCAATGATCGGGAAAAAAGCAGGCGTTGTGACAAAGTTCAGAGAGAAAGTGCAATCTGCAAATGGAGGTGTAACGATCCCGGCAGTCTGAGTCGGGTCCTGTCTGTGGACTAGTTTTTCTGCTCGTGATCTCCAGTTTCCCGAGGGTTCTGGAACGCTCCGGGGAGCTCTCTTGATTTCCGCACCTGCATCCCATCAGCAATCTGCACACCTGGTCCTGATCATCACCCTTCTTAGGCTCTGGCCTAACATCCATTCCCTGCCGGATCGTTAGCCATGAACATCACTCGTCCGGAACCTTCATCCAACCTCTGCCTGGTGGTCGGCGGCTGCCCGAGCCATGATTGGATCAACCACTGCACCCCCAACAACTAATCAACGCCGCCCGCTCTGTTCCCTGGATTATTCAGCATCACTCTTGACTTTGTAAATAAACACTCACCTTCGTTTCAACTTACCTTGTCCTGGTCTGCTTCTGGGTTCTGGCTTTGTAACTCGTGACAGAACGATCCGGCCAGTAATGAACCCAGCGGACCTGGACTCTGTTCGCCATGCCATTACCCATCAGGAGAAGATGTTGGGCCATCATAGCACGGAGCTACAGGAGATCGCGTTAGCAGTTCGGAACCTTTCTACCGGTCTGACGGAGGTCCAGAACCAGCGCAAGTTTCCGGTGGAGGATCCACTACCGGTTTCACCCATCTCGCCTGCCGCGTCTGGAGCGGTGTCCTTCCGTGAGCCCAAGGTTCCGACGCCGGATAAATATGAGGGGGAGCTGGGAAGATGCCGTTCTTTCCTTATGCAGTGTGGGTTAGTGTTCGATCTACAGCCCTACTCTTATGCCACAGACAAGGCTAGGATAGCCTTTGTGATTGAGTTGCTGCGTGGTCGAGCGCTGGAGTGGGCTTCAGCCGTTTGGGAACGACAAGACCCCTGCATGGCTTCATACCAGGGGTTCACGGCCGAGATGAGGAAGCTTTTCGACCATTCCGTCCGAGGGAGGGACGCAGCTAGGCGCCTGTTTTCGCTTCACCAAGGAACTCGCAGCGTGGCCGACTTCGTGATCGAGTTCAAGACGTTGGCTGTGGAGAGTGGGTGGAATGAGGAGTCTCTGCAAGCGGCCTTTTACCAGGGTCTGTCGGAGCAGCTCAAGGATGAGTTGATCTCCTATCCGGAGCCTAGTGACCTGGACAGCTTGGTAGCCTTGTCTATTCGGGTGGATAATCGAGTCCGAGAGCGAAGGAGGGAGAAGCAATGGGGTCCGTCCAATCGATCAGCTTCTCAGGTTCCAGTCGGGTCGGGATTGGACCAGAATACGTCGATCATCGTCCACCACACAGGATTAGTGGAGAGGTCCTGTCTCCGATTCGGAACCAATGCAAGTAGGGCGGCACGGGTTAACCAAGGAGGAACGCCAACTCAGACGTAGGACTAACTGTTGCCTCTACTGTGGTGGTTCGGGACATTACCTCGCCACCTGTTCCCGGGCGGTCGTCAAACTGCGCGGCTCGCTAAAGTTGGGAGGACTTTTTAGCGAGCCAGTTTCGACCTCTCAATACCTCTGTCAGACCCCGTTTCCCGGCTACCCTTGTGAACAGGAATCAGAGCTTAGCGATTAACGCTCTTATCGATTCAGGTGCCGATGGAAGCTTTCTTGATGCCGAGTTGGTGGAACAGCTGGGGCTTTCCAAGGAGCAATTGCCGGAAGCCATTGAAGCGACCACTCTGAACGGCAGTAGTCTGGCACGTATCACGATGAGGACTGAACCGGTTAAGATGCTGTTGTCGGGGAATCATTCGGAGATGATTTCATTCTTCATTCTGCCGTCTTCCCATGTTCCTCTGGTCCTTGGATACCCCTGGCTGAAGGAACACAATCCCACGTTCGATTGGGTGACGGGCAAGGTAACGAGTTGGAGCCTTGATTGTCATGCTAACTGTCTCAAGACTGCCTGTCCCCATTCGGTTCCCAGTCAGGTGATTGAGGCTAAACCCCCAGATTTGTCCCTGGTTCCCGAGACATATCACGATTTGGGGAAGTGTTCAGTAAGCAGAAGGCTCTGTCACTCCCTCCCCACCGACCATATGATTGTGCCATCAACCTGTTCCCTGGAGCTGTCTACCCCAAGGGAAGGTTATACAGTATCTCCCGCCCTGAACGTGAGGGGCTTTGGAGACCTACATCAAGGAGTCCCTAGCTGCTGGTCTCGTTCGTCCCTCGTCATCACCCCTGGGGGCAGGATTCTTCTTTGTGGGTAAGAAGGATGGCTCTCTTCGACCGTGTATTGATTATCGGGGGTTGAATGACATCACGGTCAAGAACAAGTATCCCCTGCCCTTGATGAGTTCTGCCTTCGACTCCTTACAGGGTGCTACGGTGTTCACCAAGCTAGACCTACGCAATGCGTATCACATGGTCCGGATCAGAGAGGGAGACGAGTGGTTGACGGGTTTCAATACACCGATGGGTCACTTCGAGTATCAGGTGATGCCGTTTGGACTGACCAATGCTCCAGCGGTATTCCAGAGTATGGTGAACGACGTCCTGAGAGATATGATCGGTCTCTTTGTGTTTGTTTATCTGGATGACATTCTGATCTTCTCGAAGGAACCTTCCGACCACGTCCAGCATGTCCGGCAGGTTCTGCAGCGATTGTTGGAGAATCGCCTGTTCGTGAAGGCCGAGAAGTGCGAGTTTCACGCCCACACGACATCCTTTCTCGGGTACATCATCTCCAGGGGAGAGATTAGGATGGACCAGGAGAAGGTTAGAGCGGTTCTGGAATGGGCCCAGCCCGGTACGAGATTGCAGCTCCAGAGATTTTTGGGGTTTGCGAATTTCTACCGCAGATTCATCCGGGATTACAGCCGTGTGGCCGCTCCGTTAACTGCCTTGACTTCCAGTATCAGGAGCTTCAAGTGGAATCCGGAGGCGGATCGAGCGTTTCTGGATTTGAAGAGGCGATTCACCAACGCACCGATTCTCTCTCAACCGGACACGGCCCGTCAGTTCGTCGTTGAAGTGGACGCGTCTGATGTGGGAGTTGGCGCCATCCTGTCGCAGCGATGCTCCACGGACAGTAAACTCCATCCCTGCGCCTACTACTCTCGTCGCCTTTCGCCTGCGGAGAGGAATTACGATGTGGGTAACCGGGAGCTTCTCGCGGTGAAACTTGCCTTGGAGGAGTGGCGCCACTGGTTGGAGGGGGCGGAGCAACCGTTTATTGTCTGGACTGACCACAAGAATCTTGCTTACGTGCAATCGGGCTAGACGTCTCAACTCCCGTCAGGCCAGGTGGTCGTTGTTTTTCGGACGATTCAATTTTTTCCCCTGACGTTCCGACCTGGATCTAAGAACGGCAAGGCGGACGCCTTGTCTCGGATGTTCTCCAAGACGGAGGAGAGTGGGTCCAAGACCTAGACAATTCTCCCCGGAACTGCGTCGTGGGAGCTGTTAGGTGGAAGATTGAGGAGGAGGTGATGGCGGCCCTTCGGACGCAGCCCGGTCCCGGTAACGGTCCACCCGGTCGGTTGTTTGTGCCTGAGTCGGTTCGTCCTGCGGTCCTCAAATGGTCCCACGCCAGCAAGATGGCTTGTCACCCTGGCGTGGCTCGGACGATGGCGTTTCTTCGCAGACGTTTTTGGTGGCCTGCCATGGCCGAGGATACTCGGGGTTATGTTGCTGCCTGTCCAGTGTGTGCGCAGAATAAGAGTACCAATCGGCCCAGCTCTGGACTACTTCACCCCCTTCCTATTCCCCGCGACCATGGTCGCATCTGGCCCTGGACTTTGTCACTGGGTTGCCCGCTTCTGAGGGGAACACGGTCGTTCTGACTATCGTGGACAGATTCAGCAAGTTCGCCCACTTTGTGCCAATTGCCAAGCTTCCCTCTGCCTCGGAGACGTCCCGAGATCCTGGTTAGGGAGGTTTTCAGGGTCCATGGTTTGCCCAGTGATATCGTTTCCGACCGTGGCCCTCAGTTTACCTCTGCTGTCTGGAAGTCCTTCTGTTTGGCCATTGGAGCTACAGTCAGTCTCACATCTGGTTTTCACCCCCCAATCTAATGGTCAGGCGGAGAGAGCCAACCAGAAGATGGAATCCACGCTACGCTGCCTGGCCTCTTCCAACCCCACCTCCTGGGTCTCTCAGTTGCCTTGGGTTGAGTATGCCCACAATACTCTCCCTACATCTGCCACTGGGATGTCTCCCCTTCCAGTGCCTGTATGGCTACCAACCTCCCTTGTTCCCTTCTCAGGAGAAGGAGCTCTCAGTGCCTTCTGTTCAGGCCCATATTCGTCGTTGCCACCGGACCTGGCATCGGGCCAGAAAGGCACTCCTTAGAGTTTCGGACCGGTATCAGCTCCAGGCGAATCGTCGCCGGATCCCCGCTCCCACCTATACCATCGGAGATAGGGTCTGGTTGGCCACACGGGATCTTCCTTTACGGACTGAGTCTAGGAAGTTGTTACCGAAGTTCATTGGTCCGTTTGTGGTGGAGAAGGTGATCAATCCGGTGGCAGTTCGACTCAAACTCCCGAGGACGCTCAGAGTCCATCCCACCTTTCATGTCTCCTGCCTCAAGCCTGTTTTCCTCAGTCCTCTGTTGCCTCCTCCGCCTCCTCCTCCTCCTCCTCGGATGATCGGAGGTGGTCCTGCCTACACGGTGCGACGCATCATGGATTCCAGACGGCGGGGCCGGGGTTTCCAGTATCTCGTGGACTGGGAGGGGTATGGTCCTGAAGAGAGGAGTTGGATTCCGCGGCGACAGATCCTAGATGCTGACCTCATCCGTGACTTCTACCGCCTCCATCCTGGCGCTCCGGGGAGTCCGCCCGGTGGCGTTGGTCGGAGGGGGGGTACTGTAACGATCCCGGCAGTCTGAGTCGGGTCCTGTCTGTGGACTAGTTTTTCTGCTCGTGATCTCCAGTTTCCCGAGGGTTCTGGAACGCTCCGGGGAGCTCTCTTGATTTCCGCACCTGCATCCCATCAGCAATCTGCACACCTGGTCCTGATCATCACCCTTCTTAGGCTCTGGCCTAACATCCATTCCCTGCCGGATCGTTAGCCATGAACATCACTCGTCCGAACCTTCATCCAACCTCTGCCTGGTGGTCGGCGGCTGCCGAGCCATGATTGGATCAACCACTGCACCCCCAACAACTAATCAACGCCGCCCGCTCTGTTCCCTGGATTATTCAGCATCACTCTTGACTTTGTAAATAAACACTCACCTTCGTTTCAACTTACCTTGTCCTGGTCTGCTTCTGGGTTCTGGCTTTGTAACTCGTGACAGGAGGACGTGATTTTTTGACTTTTCACTGTATTTTGCACCAGGAGGCTTTGTGTTGCAAGTCGTTAAAGATGGATAACGTCATGAAGGTGGTCATCCAAACTGTTAATTTCATCCGATCCAGAAGCCTGAATCACCGTCAGTTTGACAGCCTTCTCAGAGAGAAAGACCACATCTATGGCCTGCCATACCACACTGAGGTAAGATGGTTAAGCCGAGGTGCTGTGCTGAGGCGTTTCTTTGATTTACGAGAAGAAATTGAACAGTTCATGGAAGAAAAGGGCAAACCAGTGTTAGAATTTCATTCCGCAGAATGGATGCCGGACCTTGCATTTATGGTGGATGTTACAGAGCACCTGAATAACTTGAACAAACAGCTGCAAGGGCGCAACAAAGTTGTCACGCAGTATTATGACAGCATACGTTCTTTCAAGTTGAAGCTGTCATTGTGGGAGACGCAACTTGCCGGTGGTGATGCAGCTCACTTCCCCTGTCTGAAAAATGTGTGCGCGACCCAACATGTGGCAGACATGAAGTGGTTCAAAGATAAAATAACGGGACTGTTACGGGAGTTTGAGCAATGCTTTCAGATGTATGTTTATATGTTTTTATGTTGATGTGCTATTGTTTTTAATTGATTTTATTTTATTTGTATATTTAACCTATTCTTGACTCTGTGGTTCTTGCACTTGTTTGGGGAACAGGATTTCATTATTTTTTATCTACATTTCTGCCTGAGAAATGACACCCTGATATAGTTCTGTGATCTGTGAAACAGTTCTGTTAATCACTGAGGCATTGTGTGTTTGTGTGTTCTTTGTCCTCAGAACTTTCAAATAACTTGAGGTGTTTTATGATTAATAGTGATGTTGTGCTTTTGGACACTGTCCTCAGGCTCCAGCTTTATGTTTATATGTTTTTATGTTGATGTGCTATTGTTTTTAATTGATTTTATTTTATTTGTATATTTAACCTATTCTTGACTGTGGTTCTTGCACTTGTTTGGGGAACAGGATTTCATAATTTTTATCTACATTTCTGCCTGAGAAATGACACCCTGATATAGTTCTGTGATCTGTGAAACAGTTCTGTTAATCACTGAGGCATTGTGTGTTTGTGTGTTCTTTTTCTTTAGAATTTTCAAATAAACTTGACATGTTTTATGATTAATAGTGATGTTGTGCTTGTACTATTTTGGACACACTGTCCTCAGGCTCCAGCTTTATGTTGTATGTTGATCGTACTAAAACAAAGAAAACAATCTGAAGTTGTTGTTTTTAAGTTATATATACCATGATTTTTCCGGTCCGGCCCACTTGGGAATAGATTTTCCTCCATGTGGCCCCTGAGCTAAAATGAGTTTGACACCCCTGTGTTAAACAAATCCAAATATATTTTATATTTGAGATTCTTCAAATAGCCACCCTTTGCCTTGATGACAGCTTTGCACACTCTTGGCATTTTCTCAACCAGCTTCATGAGGTAGTCACCTGGAATGCATTTCAATTAACAAGTGTGACTTGTTAAAAGTTAATTTCTGGAATTTCTTTCCTACTTATTGCGCTTGAACCAATTAGTTGTGTTGTGACAAGGTAGGGGTGGTATACAGAAGATAGCCCTATTTGGTAAAAGACCAAGTCCATATTATGGCAAGAACAGCTCAAATAAGCAAAGAGAAACAACAGTCCATCATTACTTTAAGACATGAAGGTCAGTCAATCCGGAAAATGTCAAGAACTTTGAAAGTTTCTTCAAGTGCAGTCGCAAAACCATCAAGCGCTATGATGAAACTGGCTCTCATGAGGACCACCACAGGAAAGGAAGACCCAGAGTTACCGCTGCTGCAGAGGATAAGTTCATTAGAGTTACCAGCCTCAGAAATTGCAGCCCAAATAAATGCTTCACAGAGTTCAAGTAACAGACACATCTCAACATCAACTGTTCAGAGGAGACTGTGTGAATCAGGCCTTCATGGTCGAATTGCTGCCTAAGAAACCACTACTAAAGGACACCAATAATAAGAAGAGACTTGCTTGGGCCAAGAAACATGAGCAATGGACATTAGACTGGTGGAAATCTGTCCTTTGGTCTGATGAGTCCAAATTTGAGATTTTTAGTTCCAACCGCCATGTCTTTGTGAGACGCAGAGTAGGTGAACGGATGATCTCCGCATGTGTGGTTCCCACCATGAAGCATGGAGGAGGAGGTGTGATGGTGTGGTGGTGCTTTGCTGGTGACACTGTCTGTGATTTATTTAGAATTCAAAGCACACTTAACCAGCATGGCTACCACAGCATTCTGCAGCAATACGCCATCCCATCTGGTTTGCGCTTAGTGGGACTATCATTTATTTTTCAACAGGACAATGACCCAACACACCTCCAGGCTGTGTAAGAGCTATTTGACCAAGAAGGAGAGTGATGGAGTGCTGCATCAGATGACCTGGCCTCCACAATCACCTGACCTCAACCCAATTGAGATGGTTTGGGATGAGTTGGACTGCAAAGTGAAGGAAAAACAGCCAACAAGTGCTCAGCATATGTGGGAACTCCTTCAGACTGTTGGAAAAGCATTCCAGGTGAAGCTGGTTGAGAGAATGCCAAGAGTGTGCAAAGCTGTGATTATGGCAAAGGGTGGCTACTTTGAAGAATCTCAAATATAAAATATATTTGGATTTGTTTAACACTTTTTTGGTTACTACATGATTCCATATGTGTTATTTCATCGTTTTGATGTCAGCACTATTATTCTACAATGTAAAAAATAGTAAAAATAAATAAAAACCCTTGAATGAGTAGGTGTGTCCAAACTTTTGACTGGTACTGTATGTCATATCAACAGAGAAGTACATTGTATAGTTTCTGGGTGACCTAAATATTGACCTAAATATCCAGTCAAGAAAAGCTTCAAACTGTAACCAGTGCCTGCAACCTGGTTCAGGTCATCAGTCAACCTACCAGGGTATTTACAAACAGCACAGGAATTAAATCATCCACATTGATCATAACTTTACTAATGCTGCAGAAATCTGCCCTAAAGCAGTATCCACATCCATCAGATATAGTTTATTTATTTTTATTTATTTCACCTTTTATTTAACCAGGTAAGCCAGTTGAGAACAAGTTCTCATTTACAACTGCGACCTGGCCAAGATAAAGCAAAGCAGTGCAATAAAAACAACAACACAGAGTTACATGATCATAATATGGTAGCCATATCTAGGAGGTTGGGCCTAATATAGTGTATAAGAGGTCATACAAGAGGTTTTGTTATGATTCCTATGTTGAAGATGTAAAGAATATTTGCTGGTCTGTTGTGTGTAACGAGGAGCAACCAGACGCTGCATTTGACGCATTTATGAAATTGCTTATTCCAGTTACTAATAAGCTAGCACCCATTAAGAAAATTACTGTAAAAACTGTTGAATCCCCGTGGATTGATGAGGAATTTAACAATTATATGGTTGAGAGGGATGAGGCAAAGGAATGGCAAATAAGTCTGATCGTCAAACGTACTGTAAATTGAGAAATGATGTGACTAAACTAAACAAAAATAAGATAAACTGTACTATGAAACAAAGATAAATGATATAAAGAATGATAGTAAAAAGCTTTGGAGCACCTTAAATGAAATTTTGGGCAAAAAGGAAAACTCAGCTCCATCCTTCATTGAATCAGATGGCTCATTCATCACAAAACCCACTGATATTGCCAACTACTTTAATTATTTTTTCATTGGCAAGATTAGCAAAATTAGGCATGACATGTGGTCCTCTGTAGCTTCATTGGTAGAGCATGGCACTTGTAACGCCAGGGTAGTGGGTTCGATCTCCGGGTCCACCCAATGTATGTGCACATGACTGTAAGTCGCTTTGGATAAAAGCATCTGCTAAATGGCATATTATTATATTATTACATGCCAACAACAAACTCTGAACCTACACATCCATTCATAACTCACCAAATTATGAAATACAAGCATTGTAATTTTGAATTCCGTAAATTGAGTGTGGAAAAGGTGAAAAAAGTATTGTTGTCTATCAATAATGACAAGCCACCTAGCTCTGAGAACTTGGATGGAAAATATTGAGGATGATAGTGGACTATATTGCCACTCCTATTTTCAATTTCTTCAATCTAAGCCTACAGGAAAGTGTGTGCCTTCAAGCCTGGAGGGAAGCAAAAGTCATTCCGCTACCCAAGAAGAGCAAAGCACCCTTTACTGGCTCAAACAGCCAACCAATCAGCCTGCTACCATCCCTTAGTAAACATTTGGACAAAATTGTGTTTGACCAGATACAATACTATTTCACAGTAAACAAATTAACAACTGACTTTCAGCTTATAGGGAGGGGCAGTCTACATGTACAGCCCTTACACAAATGACTGACAATTGGCTGAAAGAAATTGATAATAAGAAGCTTGTGGGAGCTGTTTTGTTAGACTTCAGTGCAGCTTTTGACATTATTGATCATAATCTGCTGCTGGAAAAACATATGTGTTATGGCTTTACATCCCCTGCTATATCGTGGATCGAGAGTTACCTGTCTAACAGAACACAGAGGTAGAGTCGGGCATTCCCCAGGGCAGTTGTCTAGGCCCCTTACTTTTTAAAATATTTTTAATGACCTGCCACTGGCACTGAGTAAAGCCTGTGTGTCTATGAATGCTGATGACTCAACATTATACACTTTAGCTACCACAGCAAGTGAAATCACTGCAACACTTAAAAAAAGAGCTGCAGTCAGGTTTAGAATGGGTGGCAATAAGCTAGTACTGAATATTTCAAAAACTAAAAATCATTGTATCTGGAAAAACCATTCACTAAACCCTAAACCTCAACTAAATCTTGTAATGAATAATGTTGAAATTGAGCAAGTTGAGGAGACTAAACTGCTTGGTGTAACCCTGGATAGTAAACTGTCATGGCCAAAACATATTGACATAACGGTTGCTAAGTTGGGGAGAGGTCTTTCCATAATAAACTGCTGCTCTACTTTCTTGACATTTCTATCAGCAAAACAAGTCCTACAGGCCCTAGTTTTATCACACCTGGGCTACTGCCCAGTCATATGGTCAAGTGCCACAAAGAGGGACATAGGCAAATTACAGTTGGCCCAGAACAGAGCAGCACAGCCGGCCCTCAAATGTACACGGAGAGCTAACATCAACGACATGCATGTCAATCTCTCCTGGCTCAAAGTAGAGGAGAAATTGTCTGCATCACTACTTTCTTTCTGAGAGGTATTGACATGTTGAAAGCACAGAGCTGTCTGTTTAAACAACTAGCACACAGCTCAGACACCCATGCATACCCAACAAGACATGCCACCAGGGGTCACTTCACAGTCCCCAAGTCCAGAACAGACTCCAGGAAACGCACAGTACCACACAGATCCATGACTCCATGGAACTCTATTCCACATCAAGTAACTCATGCAGGCTTATGTACCTCCAATCCAGTCTTCGGGTTACCCAAGAGGAAACGCAGGTGAAAAATAGGCAAGAGACCGGACATCCTTTTGAGATTAAGGCGAAGGAAAAACTGGTCACTTGATAATAAGATGGATGACCTCCAATCATTGATTTGCTATCAATGCGATTCTCGTAACTGCAATATTCTCTGTTTTTCTGAAACATGGCTTTGGGACAAGATACCCACCATGACTATCCAACTCGAAGGATTCTCCATTCACCGAGCGGACTGGACATCGGATTCAGGGAAATCCAGGGGGGAGGTGTATTTCTCTTCATCAACAACAGATGGTGTGCAGATTCTAGCGCAGTGGAAGTCTCAACCCATTGTTCACCCATCTTGAAATATTTGATGGTCAAATGCCGACCCTTCTACCTCCTGAGAGAGTTTTCATCTGTTATCGTGACTGCTGTATATATTCCACCTCAGGACAATAATAACAAAAAGCTGGCACTTAACGAACTGTACAAGGCTATAAATAAGCAGGAAACCATGCACTCAGAGGCTGCTTTTCTTGTTGCGGCGATTTAAATTCTGCATCACTAAGACAACTTTTATCAACATGTCTCTTTCGCCACTAGGGACAATAAAGTCCAAGACCACTGCTACTCAACCAACCAACAAGCAAGCATACCTCCCTCGTCCCCCCTTCGGCAAATCAGATAATGTCTCTATACTCCTGATTCCTGTTTACAAACTGTTTACAAACAGAAGCTCAAACCGGAAGTACCCATGACGCATTGTGGTCAGTAGTTGTGTGGTTGTGGTCAGTAGTTATGTGGTTGTGGTTAGTAGTTGTGGTCAGTGATTGTGGTCAGTAATTTTGGTCATTAGTTGTGGTCAGTTATTGTGGTTAGTAGTTTTGGTCATTAGTTGTGTGGTTGTGGTCAGTAGTTGTGTGGTTCAGTAGTTGTGTGGTCACTAGTTGTGTGGTTGTGGTCAGTAGTTGTGGTCAGTAGTTGTGTGGTTGTGGTCAGTAGTTGTGTGGTCACTAGTTGTGTGGTTGTGATTGTGGTCAGTAGTTTTAGTCATTAGTTGTGGTCAGTAATGTGTGGTTCAGTAGTATGTGGTCAGTAGTTGTATTCAGTAGTCGTGGTGATTAGTGGTCAGTTTTGGTCAGTAGTTGTGGTCAGTAGTTTTGTGCTTGTGGTCAGTAGTTGTGTGGTTGTGGTCAGTAGTTATGGTCAGGAGTTGTGGTCAGTAGTTGTGGTTAATAGTTGTGTGGATGTTGTCAGCAGTTGTGTGGTCAATAGTTGTGTGGTTGTGGTCAGTAGTTGTGTGGTTCAGTAGTTGTGCGGTCAATAGTTGTGTGGTTGTGGTCAGTAGTTGTGTGGTTCAGAAGTTGTGCGATCAATAGTTGTGTGGTTGTGTTTAGTGTCTAAACTACAGTTGTTGCGTATGAAAACTGAAAGAAGTGCGATGAGAAGTGATCTGGTGAAATATGAAGCGAGTGAACGGAGAAAGATTCACTCTATCCAACCAGAGCAGCAGTATCAACGTACAGCCCGCTCTTCTCTTTACAGACAGACAAACTAGCCAGTTGAGTTATTTAGAACATGGGGCACGATCCAGAGAATGAGGACGAAGCTGGTGATCATTACAAATCTTCTCTGTATCATTACAGGTCATCCAGACCGGGGTAGCATTAGAAATATTAGCGCTCGCTGTTCGGTCCAAAACAGATTCACAAATCATGGGAATTTGTTGCCTATGAAGAAGTTGTCTACCTCTGAGGCATGAGTTGCTAGGCAACAGTTGCCTTGGCAACCCTGCTCCCTCCATGGCTAAAGCCAGTGTGAAACACATGCTAACAAACGTTTGTGCTATGAAACTAAATAAATACTGCACTCTGACCCACAAAAAGGATTTGCTAGATTAATGACAGTATGTTAGCGAAGCAAGGAAAGTGAACTTCAAAACGTGATGTAGTTTTATTGGAATTTGTTGGTAAGTATTGAATCTGCTAGCTTCTGACATGACTTACTGCATCTATACAGAAAGCCATTGAACGGTTGCTAAAACAGCTTACCTATTGATTACTTATTGGAAGTGATGATGTCATAATGGGGCCTTTAGAATACTGAAAAAAATCCCATGAAAAAAGTGTAATAGTTTAGAAAGTATAAAATATATTTAAGAAAGTTGTATGTAAGCAACTCAATCAAGACCAGCATGGCATTTCTGGATTAAACGGTGTAAGAGGAGTAGCGTTCCAAATAATAATAAGAAGAAGTACAGTGAGGGAAAAAAGATTTTGATCCCCTGCTGATTTTGTACGTCTGCCCACTGACAAAGACATGATCAGTCTATAATTTTAATGGTAGGTTTACTTGAACAGTGAGAGACAGAAAAACAACAACAAAAATCCAGAAAAACGCATGTTAAAAATTTTATAAATTGATTTGCATTTTAAATGAGGGAAATAAGTATTTGACCCCCTCTCAATCAGAGAGATTTCTGGCTCCCAGGTGTCTTTTATACAGGTAACGAGCTGAGATTAGGAGCACACTCTTAAAGGGAGTTCTCCTAATCTCAGCTCGTTACCTGTAGAAAAGACACCTGTCCACAGAAGCAATCAATCAATCAGATTCCAAAATCTCCACCATGGCCAAGACCAAAGAGCTCTCCAAGGATGTCAGGGACAAGATTGTAGACCTACACAAGGCTGGAATGGGCTACAAGACCATCGCCAAGCAGCTCGGTGAGAAGGTGACAACAGTTGGTGCAATTATTCGCAAATGGAAGAAACACAAAAGCACTGTCAATCTCCCTCTGCCTGGGGCTCCATGCAAGATCTCACCTCGTGGAGTTGCATTGATCATGAGAACGGTGAGGAATCAGCCCAGAACTACACGGGAGGATCTTGTCAATGATCTCAAGGCAGCTGGGACCATAGTCACCAAGAAAACAATTGGTAACACACTACGCTGTGAAGGACTGAAATCCTGCAGGGCCCGCAAGGTCCCCCTGCTCAAGAAAGCACATACACAGGCCCGTCTGAAGTTTGCCAATGAACATCTGAATGATTCAGAGGAGAACTGGGTGAAAGTGTTGTGGTCAGATGAGACCAAAATCAAGCTCTTTGTCATCAACTCAACTCGCCGTGTTTGGAAGAGGAGGAATGCTGCCTATGACCCCAAGAACACCATCCCCACCGTCAAACACGGAGGTGGAAACATTATGCTTTGGGGGTGTTTTTCTGCTAAGGGGACAGGACAACTTCACTGCATCAAAGGGACGATGGACGGGGCCATGTACCGTCAAATCTTGTGTGAGAACCTCCTTCCCTCAGCCAGGGCATTGAAAATGGGTAGTGGATGGGTATTCCAGCATGACAATGATCCAAAACACACGGCCAAGGCAACAAAGGAGTGGCTCAAGAAGAAGCTCATTAAGGTCCTGGAGTGGCCTAGCCAGTCTCCAGACCTTAATCCCATAGAAAATCTGTGGAGGCAGCTGAAGGTTCGAGTTGCCAAACGTCAGCCTCGAAACCTTAATGACTTGGAGAAGATCTGCAAAGGACAAAATCCCTCCTGAGATGTGTGCAAACCTGGTGGCCAACTACAAGAAACGTCTGACCTCTGTGATTGCCAACAAGGGTTTTACCACCAAGTATAAGTCATGTTTTGCAGAGGGATCAAATACTTATTTCCCTCATTAAAATGCAAATCAATTTATAACATTTTTGACATGTGTTTTTCTGGATTTTTTTTGCTGTTATTCTGTCTCTCACTGTTCAAGTAAACCTACCATTAAAATGATAGACTGATCATGTCTTTGTCAGTGGGCAAACGTACAAAATCAGCAGGGGATCAAATACTTTTTTCCCTCACTGTATGTTGAAGATTTAAAGTGGGGACTCTTGCTTCGCAAGCCCCATTAATTATGAAAGTCAATTTTTTATTTTTTATTTTGAGCACGGCCAGAAAGGAAAACAAAGAAAACACATAAAAATAGGTAAAACAGTGAAAATCTTTATTTACTACCAAAGATCCTAACAAATCACAGTGTCAGAGGAGAAAAGTTACATAAGTTTATTCCACATAATGCAAGGAGAGGTTTGTCATAAAATTCAACATTACTAAATGAAAATGTTTGTGAGCAAGATATGCTACTGCTGGCTTGTGCCTTTGTGGAGCATTGAGACATATAAGAAAGCGTTGAAAGTCTGAAACAAGATAAATCTTATTATTAAAATAACACACACAAACGAAAACTCACAGTGTATATATATTTTCACATCTCTCACGAGAAAGAAATCCTCACAGTTTAACATCATAGCTCAGTTTATAGATTTTATTATAAACTTTATTTTAAACTTTTAAACTTTATTTTACAAACTGTTCTGTATGACCATGTTATTACTGTTATTAAAATTGAATTTACTGTCTATCAAAACCTTAAATGATAAATGTGTGTATTTGGTTGTTGTTTTAACACTAAATATCATATGTTCAAAGTGTACCAAATATTTTTATACACACAAACTGTAACACAATGACACAAAGTGTTGACATAAAACATTTCAAATGAAGAATTATGTCGAAATTAACCATTAAAGAAAAAATACATCAAATTTGATTTTATATCCTGAGTTCTGTTGAAAACATTTGTATAAAATTATATTTGGGTGAAAATGTAAGCATTCCAAATTTCCACAAGAAATGTCACTGAAATTTGTAGAAAAAAAACAAACATAGCTTGCTTAAAAAAAGATTGTTATAAGATTATTAAAGGGGAGATGTTATATTGTTTTTGTGCATCTCTGAGCAATGTTCTATCGATTCCCGGGGTCATTTAATGTTTTCATATGTATCTGCACTATTGCAGATATCAATATTTCATATTTTCTAAGATATTCCTGATTGAGCATGGAGCCAGGTGGCCCAAAATATGTTCTTAATGACGATTAGTGCTAGTGTGTCCCGATGTAACTAAATTCGTATTAAAAAATATATTCATTTCTTTATAGACTTCTTGAGTCTTACTTGAGGAGACACCGTTTGGCATTCTGAAGTTAGGATTATTTTGAGGGAATAAATGTTGTTTTAGACGATTATGGGAAGCAGTATTTTGAGGGAATAAATATTATCTTATCAGATCATGACCAAATTGTGATTACAAAAAAATAGAACAGACTTTTAGTTGTGCTGTTAGAAACTGCAACAGAAACAGTTAAAAACTGCTATACATTTATCAGAAAACGACTGAAACACATCGTGTTACAAGCCACTAAGGTAAAAAAAAAAAAACTGTTCACAGATTTGTACTTAAAATGCTAAATATATGTACAATATGAAAAGGTATCAAATATACTGCATATCGACTTTCAGAAAAATTACAGAAAACTGTGAAGTGAGTTTATTTATTTATTTTATTTTATTTTAACTTACAAATAGATAGAAGAAAATGATCTTCACTAAATAGATGCATATTTTTTTTAAACTGAACAAAAAAACACAGTCTAAGTTCTGCTGCGGCGCTTGGATCTGCCAACAGGTGTTGGTTCCATGCTTTTTCTCTTCCGGAGATTTCTCTTTTCCACAGGGCTCTCTTCCTGCTCTTCATCTGATGAAAGCATGCCCACCTCAGGCTCGACCTTCTCAGGTGTAACTATTTTGCTGCTTCTTGTGGATGTATGCTGTGGTGTGGGTGTGGCCATGGGTGTGGTTATGGGCATGGCAGTTAGCCTCACTCTTAGAACTCTCGTTACCTCAGGCTGCTTCTCCGTCTCAACGATAGCACCCTCCTCTTTTTCTTTTCCCTCCTCCTCTACTACGCTTTCCTCTTCTGTCACTACGTTATCCTCCCCTTCTTCCACTGTGGGTTCATTTCCTGTTTCCTCCTCCTCTGCATCCTGTTCCTTATAATCCACAGAGGACTTGCTTCGTGTGGACTTTCGTTTGGGTGTGGCTGCTGCGACTGTTTTTGTCCTGCTCCTCTTAGCTCTAGTTTCCACAACTGGAGGAACTTTCACAACCTCCTCAAGGCTCTCTGCTTCCACTTCCTCTTCCTCTTGGCTTGTTGTTGTTGTGGCCTTCTCATCCTCTTCCTCAACAGCTTTGTCCTGGACATTGTCTTCTACTTCCTCTGTAGTTTCTTCTGTTTTCTCTGCCTCTTCCGCTTCAACCGCTGGAGTTTCTCCCTCCTCTTCCTCTGAAGCTTTACCATCTACTCCCTCTACTTCATCTTGAGAAGCAGCAAGAGTCGCTGTTGCCTCGTCAGTATTTTCCTCCACATTGGTGGTGTCTCCTTCCTCCTTCTTCTCTACCGCTTTAGCCGTTTCTTCGTCAGCTCCCTTTTCTTCTTCTTCTGTTTCAGCAGTGTTCTCTACTTCTTCCTTCCCCTCTGTTTGCTCTGCCACCTCCTCTGGCTGCTGTGTGATGGCTTCTTCCTCTTTTGTCTCTGCTGACTCTTCAACCTTTTCTTCTTCCTCCTCCATCGCAACATCTGCCTCTGTCTTATTCTCCTCAACCTCAACCACCTTTTTCTCCTCCACTGCGTTTTCCTCCTCTACCTTTTCCTCCTCGTTCGCCTCTTCCTCTTCTTCAGGTTCTTTGCGGGCTCGTTTGGATTTGCGTCTGTGTGTGACAGGGGCAGATCTCCTTCCTCTCCTCAGAACTTTGGCTTCCACTACCGGTGCCTCATCTTCCTCAGCTGCCGCCTCCTTTTCCTCCACAGCTTCCGGCACATGTTCAGCCACCTCCTCTACTTTTTCTTCCTCCTCCTTCTCATTTTCCTCGGCTTGCTTGCCTCTTGGTGTGAACCTACGTTTTGGAGGATTAACAGGAGTGCTTTTTTCCCTTCTCCTCGGGACTCTTGTTTCTACAACTGGAGCCTCCTCTTCCTCCTCAGGTTGTGAGGTCTTCTTTTCCTCAACTGGCTTTTCTACCACTTCATCTGCAACACTTTCCACAACTGGAGCCTCTTCTTCCACAGCTGGCTTTTCTTCCTCCTCCTCTTCCTCAGCTTGTTTGCATCTTCGGGTGGACTTGCGTTTTGGAGGAGTAACTGGAACACTTTTTCTTCCTCTCCTCAGGACTCTTGTTTCTACAACTGGAGCCTCTTCTTCCTCCTCAGGTGGTGGAGTCTTCTCTTCTTCCTCAGCAAGTTCCTCAACTGGCTTTACTACCACTTCATATGCAACACTTTCAACTGCTGTTGCCTCCTCCACTTGTTCTGCCTCTTTACCTACATCTGCTAGTTTTTCTACATCCATTTCAACAATTTCTTCCTCTTCTGCAACACTCTTCTCTTCTACTGGTGCAGTTTCAGCTTCTGCTTCCTTCTCTTCTTCAACCTTTTCCTCATTTTCAGGTGTTTTTTCTTCCACCTTTTCTTCCACAGTAGCAGTTTCAGCTGCAAATTCCTCAATATTTTCTTCTTCCACCGTTTTCTCCTCCTGAGTTGTTTGTCCCTCCACCACCTTTTGTTCGGCAACATTCTCCTCTTTCACTGGTGCAGTTTCAGCTTCTACTTTGTCCACTGCTTTTTCTTCCTCCACAGCTTCCTGAACAGGTGCAACCACCTCCTCCATCTTTTGCTCATCTACCATTTCTGCTTCCACCTCCTCTTCCTTCTCCTCCTCAGGTTGTTTGCGGGCTCGTGTGGATTTGCTTCCGGGTGTGGCAGGGGCAGGAGCAGAAACTCTGCCTCTGCTTCCTCTCCTCAGAACTCTGGTTCCCACTACTGGTGCCTTTTCTTCCACAGCTGGCTCTTCCTCCGCGTGTTTGCCTCTTCTTGTGGACTTGCGCTTTGGAGTCGGAGTAGCTGGAACACTTTTTCTTCCTCTCCTCAAAACTCTTGTTTCTACAACTGGAGCATCCTCTTCCTCCACTACTGGAGCTTGCTCTTCCTCCTCGGGCGGTGAAGTCTTCTCCTCTTCCTCAAATGGCTTTGCTTCCTCTTTCTCCTCCACTTTTTCTGCCTCTTCTATCACAGCAACTTCCTCAGCTAGTTGTTCTACAGCTAGTTCAATAACTATTTCTTCTTTCTTCTCTTCCTCAACTTTTTCCTCTTCCTTTTCTTCCTCTGTGGTTGTTGCTTCCTCCTCCATCTTTTCTTCCACACTAATAGTTTCAGCTGCGGCGTCCTCAATCTTTTCTTCTTCCACTCTCTCCGCTTCCTTCTCTTCCTCCACCTTTACCTCTTCCTCAGTTGTTGCTTCTTCATTCACATTTTCTTCTGCAACACTCTCCTCCTCCACTGTTGCAGTTTCAGGTGCAGCTTCAGCTTCCTCTTCCTTCTCTTCCCCCACCTTTCCCTCTTCCTCAGATATGGCTTCCTCTGTCACCTTTTCTTCCCCCACACTCTCCACTGTTGCAGCTTCCTCCACCATGTCCTCTTTATCCATTAGTGTTGCTTTCTCCTCTGCCTTTTCCTCTTCCACTGGTTTTACTTCCTCCTTTTCATCCACAGCGTCCCACACAGATTCAGCCACCTCCTCCTCTTCAGGTTCTTTGCTGGCACGTGTGGATTTGCGTCTAGGTGTTGCAGGGGCAGGAGCAGAAGCAGATTTCCTTCCTCTCCTCAGAACTCTTGCTTCCACTACTGGTGCCTCTTCTTCTTCCTCAGCTGCCTCTTTTTCCTCTGGCTCCTCCATATTCTCCTCTTCCTCGGGCTGTTTGCCTCTTCTTGTGGACTTGCGTTTTGGAGTCGGGGTAGCTGGAACACTTTTTCTTCCTCTCCTCAGGACTCTTGTTTCTACAACTGGAGCCTCCTCTTCTTCCTCAGGTGGCGAGATCTCCACTTCCACAGCAGGTTCCTCAACTGTTGGCTGCTCCTCTTCCACTGTCTCCTCCTCAGCCTCAACAGGTTTTGTGAGACGAGTGGATCTTGGTCTCTCTCTTCTTTTCTTTTCCTCTTCGGCTGTTTCTTCTTCGTTCTCTTCTTCATCTTCATTGATTCCTGCCACCTCCTCTTTTAGAGCCTCCTCCTCCACCTCCTCTATCTGTGAGGCCACATTTTCATCCTCCACTTGTGGTTGCAAGGTTTTCTTCAGGTCCACCAGCACCACAGTGGCTTTCTGAAGCTTGAGTGTCTGTGTTGCAACAGTCTTTCCAATCTCCTCGCCAAGCGCAGGCTCTACTGCCGTGTCCGCCGTGGCTGTGTGAACGACATCCTGTCAAATATAGAAGGAAAAAAAAGAGTGTGTCACTTAAGTCTCCTTACTCCTGGGCACTTGAAAAACAAAGATTAATTGTTTACCAATATCATATACATTAGGGATGTGTCAAATTGACTTTTCTTTTTTTTAAACGTTTAAGCGGACATTTATTTGATCGTTTGTTTTCTGAAAATTCCATGTGAATTCACAATGCAGATGGTCTGCATCGCGCTTTCCGCTGAGAGAGAACATTTGATCATTTATACTGCTGATGCTCTTTGCTTTTCACGAGAGTGGCGCGTGTAGCTTGTTGTTGTTGTCGTCCAATCACAAGTCATCAAACCGGCACTAGGCAACATAGAGCTACAGCCTCAGAGTGGAAAGTTATCAGGAGATTGGAAAGTTATCAGGAGATTGGAAAGTTGTCAGGAGATGTGGAAAGTTATCAGGAGATTGGAAAGTTATCAGGAGATTGGAAAGTTATCAGGAGATTGGAAAGTTATCAGGAGATTGGAAAGTTGTCAGGAGATGTGGAAAGTTATCAGGAGATTGGGAAGTTATCAGGAGATGTGGAAAGTTATCAGGAGATGTGGAAAGTTATCAGGAGATTGGAAAGGTATCAGGAGATTGGAAAGTTATCAGTCTAATCAATGGAAGATGGAATTAAAATGACAGAACTACAAGTTAAAGAAGAGCCAACACAAAGAGCCAACAGGTAGGCTGCTACTTAATATTCTGAATGGAGTTGTTGTTATTTACTGTAGGATTCTCAAGGGGCTAAAGCGCACAGTTAAGGTTATGTAGCTAGTCTTAATTAGCCTAGTTAGCTGGATAGCTAGCTTAACTAGCTTCTCTAGGTTTGACGCAGTCAAGACAGGTACTATGTAATCAGATGAGATGATAAATAACTAGCAATAGGTTAGTCTACCGGCGCGAGTCGACTTGGTTGCTATCTCTCTTCCCATCCCTGCTCCCCTCGTCACTTTTGAGCTGAAGCTCTGCTTCGGGCCTCTCGCCGCTCCCTCACGCATTACAGCTCCGGTTAATCCCTGCTTCGGGCCTCTCGCCGCTCCCTCACGCATTACAGCTCCGGTTAATCCCTGCTTCGGGCCTCTCGCGCTCCCTCACGCATTACAGCTCCGGTTAATAAAGTAGCTAAAAAAAACGGGCTTTTTGTCTCCTCCTACTAACGTTACAGCATAGTTGCATTAGGTATTTGTTTCATTTACATTTTCAATTCATGATGATGATCGGGACAAGTTAGTGGTTGTTTTGTGATAACTGCACTGTGATTAGAATTTTGTGAGGAAAATAATAACATTGTTTATCGGTTAGGGAGTTTGTCTTAACATTAAGGATCCCCAATTTCTTTGAAACGTTTTAACGTTTAAATGTAGTATACGTACCTCAGCTAACTCTTCTTTGTCGGATTCAGCAACAGCAGCAACTTCTTTATTCTCTTGTTGATGCTCTGCAACTGGCTTCTCTTTGGGAGTCTCCACCTCTGCTTCAATATCCTCAATCCTAAACCACACAGACATGCCAAAGTGAATCACCTTCATTTGTACAATAGCTTTTTAACTGTTCATGTGTTTTACCGTATTCCATGAACACTTGAAACAAAGCAATATTCCCATTCTCTGTTACCTGATGACTTTCTCTGATGTGCGTTCCTCAGGCTGCTTCTCCGTCTCCTCAATGATAGCATCCTCAGACACCTCCTCTTTTCCTGTTTCCTCCTCCTCTGCATCCTGTTCCTTATAATCCACAGAGGACTTGCTTCGTGTGGACTTTCGTTTGGGTGTGGCTGCTGCGACTGTTTTTGTCCTGCTCCTCTTAGCTCTAGTTTCCACAACTGGAGGAACTTCCACAACCTCCTCAAGGCTCTCTGCTTCCACTTCCTCTTCCTCTTGGCTTGTTGTTGTTGTGGCCTTCTCATCCTCTTCCTCAACAGCTTTTTCCTGGACTTTGTCGTCTACTACCTCCTCTGTCGTTTCATCTGTTTTCTCTGCCTCTTCTGCTTCAACAACAGTTGGAGGTGTTGCAGGGGCAGGAACAGGGGCAGATTTCCTTTCTCTCCTCAGAACTACTGGTGCCTCTTCTTCTTCCTCAGCTGCCTCTTCATCAGCTACGTCTTCCTCCTCCTCCTCATGCTGTTTGCCTCTTCTTGTGGACTTGCGTTTTGGAGTCGAAGTAACTGGAACACTTTTTCTTCCTCTCCTCAGGACTCTTGTTTCTACAACTGGAGCCTCTTCTTCCTCTTCAGGTGGTGAGATCTTCTCCTCTTCCTCAGCAGGTTCCTCAACTGCTGGCTGCTCCTCTTCCTCCGTCTCCTCCTCAGCCTCAACAGATTTTGTGAGACGAGTGGATCTTGGTCTCTCTCTTCTTTTCTTTTCCTCAGAGGGTTCTTCGGCTGTTTCTTCTTTGTTCTCTTCTTCGTCTTCATTGGTTCCTGCCACCTCCTCTTTTAGAGCCTCCTCCTCATCCTCCTCCACCTCTATCTCTGTGGCCACATTTTCATCCTCCACTTGTGGGCGCGAGGTCTTTTTCAGGTCCACCAGCACCACAGTGGCTTTCTGAAGCTTGAGTGTCTGTGTTGTAATAGTCTTTCCAATCTCCTTTTCTTCCTCTACCCTTTTCTCTTCCTGAATTGTTTCTCCCTCCACCACCTTTTCTTCTGCAACACTCTCCTCCTCCACTGGTACACTTTCAGCTGCAGCTTCAGCTTCCTCTTCCTTCTCTTCCTCCACCTTTCCCTCTTCCTCTGTTCTGGCTTCCTCTGTCACCTTCTCTTCCCCCACACACTCCACCGTTGCAGCTGCTGCTTCATCCACTGCTTTTTCTTTCTCCACCTTTTCTTCCAAAGCTTCCTGAACAGGTTCAGCCAACTCCTCTTCCTTCTCCTCCTCTTCCTCAGGCTGTTTGCAGGCTTGTGTGGATTTGCTTCTGGGTGTGGCAGGAGCAGGGGCAAGATCAGAAAATCTGCCTCTGGTATCTCTCTTCAGAACTATGTTTTCCACTACTGGTGCATCTTCTTCTTCCTCAGTTGGCTCTTCCTCCCCCTCCTTCTCTTCTTGTGGTTGTTTGCCTCTTCGTGTGGACTTGCGTGTCGGAGTAGCTGAAACACTTTTTCTTCCTCTCCTGAGGACACTTGTTTCTACAACTGGAGCCTCTTCTTCCTCTTCAGGTGGTGAGATCTTCTCCTCTTCCTCAGCAGGTTCCTCAACTGCTGGCTGCTCCTCTTCCTCCGTCTCCTCCTCAGCCTCAACAGGTTTTGTGAGACGAGTGGATCTTGGTCTCTCTCTTCTTTTATTGTCCTCAGAGGGATCTTCGGCTGTTTCTTCTTCGTCTTCATTGGTTCCTGCCACCTCCTTTGGAGCCTCGTTCACCTCCTCCACCTCCTCGATCTCTGAGGCCACATTTTCTACCTCCACTTGTGGTTGCAAGGTTTTCTTCAGGTCCACTAGCACCACAGTGGTCTTCTGAAGCTTGAGTGTCTGTGTTGTAACAGTTTCTCCAATCTCCTCTCCGAGCTCAGGCTCTACTGCTGGGTCATCCATGGCTGTGTCAACGACATCCTGTCAATTATTTTTTTAAAGAGAGTGTGTCACTTAAGATTCCTTACTCCTGGGACACTTGAAAAACAAAATATGAATTGTTTACGAATCGTATGACACGTATACGTACCTCAGCTAACTCTTCTTTGTCGGATTCAGCAACAGCAGCAACTTCTTT
The DNA here is from genome assembly GCF_020615455.1 of Coregonus clupeaformis. NCBI lineage: Eukaryota > Metazoa > Chordata > Actinopteri > Salmoniformes > Salmonidae > Coregonus > Coregonus clupeaformis. The sequence goes on along the minus strand of NC_059209.1, from coordinate 34,565,030 downwards.
ATTCTCTTGTTGATGCTCTGCAACTGGCTTCTCTTTGGGAGTCTCCACCTCTGCTTCAATATCCTCAATCCTAAACCACACAGACATGCCAAAGTGAATCACCTTCATTTGGACAATAGCTTTTTAACTGTTCATATGTTTTACTGTATTCCATGAACACTTGAAACAAAGCGATATTCCCATTCTCTGTTACCTGATGACGTTCTCTGATGTGCTTTCCTCAGGCTGCTTCTCCGTCTCCTCAATGATAGCATCCTCAGACACCTCCTCTTTTTCTGTTTCCTCCTCCTCTGCATCCTGTTCCTTATAATCCACAGAGGACTTGCTTCGTGTGGACTTTCGTTTGGGTGTGGCTGCTGCGACTGTTTTTGTCCTGCTCCTCTTAGCTCTAGTTTCCACAACTGGAGGAACTTCCACAACCTCATCAAGGCTCTCTGCTTCCACTTCCTCTTCATCTTGGCTTGTTGTTGTTGTGGCCTTCTCTTCCTCTTCCTCAACAGCTTTTTCCTGGACTTTGTCGTCTACTACCTCCTCTGTCGTTTCATCTGTTTTCTCTGCCTCTTCTGCTTCAACAACAGTTGGAGGTGTTGCAGGGGCAGGAACAGGGGCAGATTTCCTTTCTCTCCTCAGAACTACTGGTGCATCTTCTTCTTCCTCAGCTGCCTCTTCATCAGCTACCTCTTCCTCCTCCTCCTCATGCTGTTTGCCTCTTCTTGTGGACTTGCGTTTTGGAGTCGAAGTAACTGGAACACTTTTTCTTCCTCTCCTCAGGACTCTTGTTTCTACAACTGGAGCCTCTTCTTCCTCTTCAGGTGGTGAGATCTTCTCCTCTTCCTCAGCAGGTTCCTCAACTGCTGGCTGCTCCTCTTCCTCCGTCTCCTCCTCAGCCTCAACAGGTTTTGTGAGACGAGTGGATCTTGGTCTCTCTCTTCTTTTCTTTTCCTCAGAGGGTTCTTCGGCTGTTTCTTCTTCGTCTTCATTGGTTCCTGCCACCTCCTTTGGAGCCTCGTTCACCTCCTCCACCTCCTCGATCTCTGAGGCCACATTTTCTACCTCCACTTGTGGTTGCAAGGTTTTCTTCAGGTCCACTAGCACCACAGTGGTCTTCTGAAGCTTGAGTGTCTGTGTTGTAACAGTTTCTCCAATCTCCTCTCCGAGCTCAGGCTCTACTGCTGGGTCATCCATGGCTGTGTCAACGACATCCTGTCAATTATTTTTTTAAAGAGAGTGTGTCACTTAAGATTCCTTACTCTTGGGACACTTGAAAAACAAAATATGAATTGTTTACGAATCGTATGACTCGTATACAGTGGGGAAAAAAAGTATTTAGTCAGCCACCAATTGTGCAAGTTCTCCCACTTAAAAAGATGAGAGAGGCCTGTAATTTTCATCATAGGTACACGTCAACTATGACAGACAAATTGAGAAAAAAAAATCCAGAAAATCCCATTGTAGGATTTTTAATGAATTTATTTGCAAATTATGGTGGAAAATAAGTATTTGGTCACCTACAAACAAGCAAGATTTCTGGCTCTCACAGACCTGTAACTTCTTCTTTAAGAGGCTCCTCTGTCCTCCACTCGTTACCTGTATTAATGGCACCTGTTTGAACTTGTTATCAGTATAAAGACACCTGTCCACAACCTCAAACAGTCACACTCCAAACTTCACAATGGCCAAGACCAAAGAGCTGTCAAAGGACACCAAAAACAAAATTGTAGACCTGCACCAGGCTGGGAAGACTGAATCTGCAATAGGTAAGCAGCTTGGTTTGAAGAAATCAACTGTGAAAGCAATTATTAGGAAATGGAAGACATACAAGACCACTGATAATCTCCCTCGATCTGGGGCTCCACGCAAGATCTCACCCCGTGGGGTCAAAATGATCACAAGAACGGTGAGCAAAAATCCCAGAACCACACGGGGGGACCTAGTGAATGACCTGCTGAGAGCTGGGACCAAAGTAACAAAGCCAACCATCAGTAACACACTACGCCGCCAGGGACTCAAATCCTGCAGTGCGAGACATGTCCCCCTGCTTAAGCCAGTACATGTCAGGCCCGTCTGAAGTGCATTTGGATGATCCAGAAGAGGATTGGGAGAATGTCATATGGTCAGATGAAACCAAAATATAACTTTTTGGTAAAAACTCAACTCGTCATGTTTGGAGGACAAAGAATGCTGAGTTGCATCCAAAGAACACCATACCTACTGTGAAGCATGGGGTTGGAAACATCATGCTTTGGGGCTGTTTTTCTGCAAAGGGACCAGGACGACTGATCCGTGTAAAGGAAAGAATGAATGGGGCCATGTATCGTGAGATTTTGAGTGAAACCCTCCTTCCATCAGCAAGGGCATTGAAGATGAAACGTGACTGGGTCTTTCAGCATGACAATGATCCCAAACACACCGCCGGGCAACGAAGGAGTGGCTTCGTAAGAAGCATTTCAAGGTCCTGGAGTGGCCTAGCCAGTCTCCAGATCTCAACCCCATAGAAAATCTTTGGAGGGAGTTGAAAGTCTGTGTTGCTCCAGCGACAGCCCCAAAACATCACTGCTCTAGAGGAGATCTGCATGGAGGAATGGGCCAAAATACCAGCAACAGTGTGTGAAAACCTTGTGAAGACTTACAAAAAACGTTTGACCTGTGTCATTGCTAACAAAGGGTATATAACAAAGTATTGAGAAACTTTTGTTATTGACCAAATACTTATTTTCCACCATCATATGCCAATAAATTCATTAAAAATCCTACAATGTGATTTTCTGGAAAAAAAAATTCTCATTTTGTCTGTCATAGTTGACGTGTACCTATGATGAAAATTACAGGCCTCTCTCATCTTCTTAAGTGGGAGAACTTGCACAATTGGTGGCTGACTAAATACTTTTTTTCCCCACTGTACGTACCTCAGCTAACTCTTCTTTGTCGGATTCAGCAACAGCAGCAACTTCTTTATTCTCTTGTTGATGCTCTGCAACTGGCTTCTCTTTGGGAGTCTCCACCTCTGCTTCAATATCCTCAATCCTAAACCACACAGACATGCCAAATTGAATCACCTTCATTTGGACAATAGCTTTTTAACTGTTCATGTGTTTTACTGTATTCCATGAACACTTGAAACAAAGCGATATTCCCATTCTCTGTTACCTGATGACTTTCTCTGATTTGCTTTCCTCTAAGATCTTCTTGCGTTTGAGGCCACTGCTCCTGCCTCGGGTTGTAACCGGCGTTTCTTCATTCCCTGAAAACATTCACCACAGTCGGCATTAGGAAGAGAAAGTCTATTGTTAGATATTGTATGTTATCACGAAGATGAACATGAAACAACCAATACTTGCCGTTTGTCACTTTGACCAGTGTAACTTCCTCCTATGAACAAAGAAATGTGATTGTAGACCATGTGTTATTAACATTTAAGTCATTTAGCAGACGCTCTTATCCAGAGCGAATTACATTATTTTTTTACTTTTCATACTGGCCCCCCGTGGGAATTGAACCCACAACCCTGGCATTGCAAACGCCATGCTCTACCAACTGAACTACATCCCTGCCGGCCATTCCCTCCCCTACCCTGGACCAATTGTGCGCCGCCCCATAGGTCTCCCGGTCGCGGCCGGCTACGACAGAGCCTGGATTTGAACCAGGATCTCTAGTGGCACAGCTAGCACTGCGATGCAGTGCCTTAGACCACTGCGCCACTCGGGGAGTGAATAAGGTATAATTAAGAGTGAATAAGGTATAATTTTATGAAAGAAAAACATAATTACATTGTACACATTGATGTAGTGGTAAAAAATAGGTGGGTAAACTCGGATCACCGGTCGCAGTAAAAAATGTATGCTCCCTATACTTTCAATGCATTTTCCCCCAAAAGGTGGGTAAACTGTCTTGCAAAAAAATGGTGGGTAAACTGCGTTTACCGGCATTTACCCTCCACTACACCAACTGATTGTACATAGGTAAATAATACAATACAAAAGTTCATATGGAACAATATACAGATTATGCATGACACATACCATACTTATTTATAGGGCTGGGCGATTTCACAATATCCTTTCATATTTTTAAGGTATGACGGTATTTGACGTATTTTATGTTTTTGAATAATAAAAGTTCTAAGTATGCATTTGCATCTGGGTTAAATAAATCACAATTAAAGAAGATATCAGATTTGGAAATGTTGTTAACTATGTTTGAGTGTTCTCAACAAACACTCTTTTCAGACTAGGTAGCTATTACTCTTTCCAAAGTCAAGACAGAACTTAATTTATTGATAAGACAGAGCAGAATTAGACTCAACCATTGCATCCATGGGAATCGTCCCAGTCGTTTACTGGCCAACAAGCTACGCAGTAATGTTCAATTAGCTGATATAGCAACTATTGAATCTGAAACAGGGGAATTACTATCAGAACCCAAATTAATCAATCAAAGATTCTCCCACTATAAAGAACTGTACACCTCTGATTTGTAAAGCCACACCAAGCAAGACTAAGTCCTTTCTAAAATAATTAAGAACTCCTCTTCTCTCAACAGAGGAAGCCACCTCACTGGGAGCCCAAATCTCTCTCAATTAACTCAAAAGGGTATTGGATAGCATGAATAACGGCAAATCACCTGGATGGGACGGTATTCCTCCTGAGGTCTTTTTAAAGCTCGAAATGATTAATACAGCCGTTCACAAAGGTTCATTTGGGAGAGATGTAAATGCAGCACTAATTTCGCTTTTATTTATAAAAGGTAAGGATGCCACCCAGAGTGCTCACCATCTTTGATGAACACCGATATTATTATTATTATATTTTATTTTTTTATGTTGTCGTCCCGTCTCGAGACTTAATTACCGAAATTGGTCCACACGGACCCAAGCGGGTTTGTTAAAAAAGCGTTTATCCTTGGATAACCTCTGTTGGCTATTACATCTCTTAGATGCTTCATCAGAAACACCAGCTCCTTGGCCTGCATTATCTCTATGCAGAGTACGTTTTTGATAGACTAGAATAGACATATATCTGGTCTATCTTGGAACATATGGGCATTGGTTCCAATTTCATTAGTATGATTATATTATATGCCAATCCCTCAGCCATAGTTATAACAAGCAATATCTGCTCTGCTCCGTTCAGAATCACTAGAAGCAGCAGACAAGGCGATCCAACTTCACCTTTTCTATTCTTGTTATCCCCTGGCCCAGGCAATTCCTCAATCGAAGGAAATAACACCAATCTACAGATCACTTCATCTCATTATACGCACACGATATTTTACTATATCTAGACAATGTATCTCAATCGCTCCCAAACGCATTGAAGATCATAGATAAATCCGGCTTAATCTCAAGCTATAAAATGTATTTAACCAAATCAGCCCTACTGCCTCTCAAGACTCGGATGGAGGACTCCATCTCTACTAGCGCTGGGTTGTATACCGTATTTTACTATACAACCCCCCTTAAAAAAAAAAAAAGACAAAACAAAATAAAAAAAGTTGGTCACAAAAAATTAAACAAAAAGTTCTAAATATGCTTTATGAGTAGTTCATGACCCTAGGGTGGCAACAATCAGGCTTTCTCCTTTCTGATTGTTTTATACTGTTCAATCCAACTTCAAACAAAAAAAGAAACATTTTCATGAATTTCTGCATTTCATGCACTATTGTTGTCATTGTGCCACACAGGGCTGCATTATATGGGCAAACAAATATAGGCCTAGGTAATTGTGAACTGTTGGAATCATGGAAATAAAATGATTATTCTAATTCTATAGTATTAATATAGTGGGCAGCACCTTGAATACATTGTTGTTTGACATGACAACAAATTAATAAGCCAGGGAGGAATTATTGACAGGGTAGGAACCAAAGTGTTGGTCTGTGTTTCCAGGTGACCCTAATTAGATGTTGCATTACATGTTTCTTACCTCATGTAGCTAGCTAACATATTCATGTTTTACATATTCCTCTCTGATTTAGAAGATACCGTTGCACAAACAACATGCTAATCTTGGCCTACACCAGAACTGGTACCAGGCTGTATTAGATAGCTGTGTTTGCTCTGACTCAAAGTACATTTAGCAAGCTAGCTAGCCAGCTAACTAGTGATTAGCATTAGAGGCTAACAATATTTATTTTAGCCACAACTTTAATAAATAAAAGACAAACTAGCAGACAGTAAGATACACAAATTAATAGTGTCATTATAGAACACATGTCACCAACATCTTGTTGCATCAATCTGACCACGCAGGACTGCACTGCAGAGTGAACTGCAAGAAAGTGCTTGTGACTCCATGGTCGAGCAACTGTTCTCTCCTTGAGTGACAGGGGGCAGGACAGGGGGCGGGGCTTGCAGCAGGAGGAGAGGGAGAAAGACGTCTGAAACGGAGTCAACTATAAAAACTGATATTACACGTGCTGGAGTTGCGTATGACATTTAACAAACCAAACATTGATATACCATTATAGAAGGTGAAGTGAAAGCCCAAACTGGTCCATGCATCAATACCGGTATAAAGTAAATTACGGTATACCGCCCAGTCCTACTTATTTACATTCAATCTATTGTTAGATTTATAAAACATACCACAATTTCAACAGTGTACTCCATGGCTTCCTGTTCCTGTAGGTGTGAAGTCACTTCCTCCATGACCACCTCGTTTTCAGCCACGTCACGGTTCACTTCAGAGTGCTCCGTAAAAGACAGGTTCTTCGATAAGGCTGAGGGAAGAAGTTCCATCGTTTTAGTGATAATTGTCAATGTTTAAAGGCATACTGTGACAAGTCAATCTAACCACCTAAATACAGCAATCGAGACACTTAGGGGACCTTCACATCTTCCATTTGAAATCTGTGATAAACATACTGCTCGTGGCCATGGTATGGATCTTGTTGGCTATGTTGGTCCTCTGGCTGGGTCCTCCAATACTCTCCACCTCCCACAGTAGGTCTCTGTGGGCTGGGTACAGGCTCAGATACTTCCCACACACTGGAGAACAATACAGAGCAGTTGTTAGGAAAGTGGACTGGTAGGCTGGTGGCCGCAACTTAGGGAACTCTGTGTGAACATTCTATATCCAACAACTAGTAAAAAAAGGTTGATTACCTTTGTACATAGCTTTTGAAAGGGGGTATCTCAACCCAAGGCATTCCTCTTTGAAACTGTCAACAAAGTTCTCCAGCATCTGAAGACCCAGACCGTTGCCACGGTGACACTTCCTGACGAATATGGAATCCATGACAGGAATGTGATAGCGTTGGGTTAAGAAGGAACTGCACAAGCTGCCTATAGGGAAAACAAAATGGAGACGAGATGTCAACATAGCCAGACATACAGTATGTATAGAAGTACTGACAGCATACATACAGTATTTCTTTAGGTGAGTGAGACTTTTTAAAATATTTTTTTTAAATGTCATTTCTCAATCAAAGCTTGTACCGACAGATGTGACCTATTGAATATCATTGTAGAATAGGCCTATGCATAAAATGCATCCTCCAATTGCAACGTCTTCCTATACCCACACATATTGTCAGAAGACAATGTTTTATTTTTTATACCCTCATACACCAAGTTAGGCATATCTTAATTTCAAAATAGGCCATCAATGTCAATCGTGTATGATAATTCTTTACGTTTTACCTGGTGAAAATGTCCTAACTGCATGCCAATCATTTGATCTCAATCAGTTTCATGGGAATATGCGTTTAGATCTTCTTGAATTACTGTTTCGTGAGCTTAATTAAATCAAATCAAATCAAATCAAATTTTATTGGTCACATGCGCCGAATACAACAGGTGCAGACATTACAGTGAAATGCTTACTTACAGCCCTTAACCAACAGTGCATTTATTTTAAACAAAAAAAGTAAGAATAAAACAACAACAAAAAAAGTGTTGAGGAAAAAAGGAGCAGAAGTAAAATAAAGTGACAGTAGGGAGGCTATATATACAGTAAAATAAAGTGACAGTAGGGAGGCTACAGTGGGGAAAAAAAGTATTTAGTCAGCCACCAATTGTGCAAGTTCTCCCACTTAAAAAGATGAGAGAGGCCTGTAATTTTCATCATAGGTACACGTCAACTATGACAGACAAAATGAGAAAAAAAAATCCAGAAAATCACATTGTAGGATTTTTAATGAATTTATTGGCATATGATGGTGGAAAGTAAGTATTTGGTCAATAACAAAAGTTTCTCAATACTTTGTTATATACCCTTTGTTGGCAATGACACAGGTCAAACGTTTTCTGTAAGTCTTCAAAAGGTTTTCACACACTGTTGCTGGTATTTTGGCCCATTCCTCCATGCAGATCTCCTCTAGAGCAGTGATGTTTTGGGGCTGTCGCTGGGCAACACAGACTTTCAACTCCCCTCCAAAGATTTTCTATGGGGTTGAGATCTGGAGACTGGGTAGGCCACTCCAGGACCTTGAAATGCTTCTTACGAAGCCACTCCTTCGTTGCCCGGGCGGTGTGTTTGGGATCATTGTCATGCTGAAAGACCCAGCCACGTTTCATCTTCAATGCCTTTGCTGATGGAAGGAGGTTTTCACTCAAAATCTCACGATACATGGCCCCATTCATTCTTTCCTTTACACGGATCAGTCGTCCTGGTCCCTTTGCAGAAAAAACAGCCCCAAAGCATGATGTTTCCAACCCCATGCTTCACAGTAGGTATGGTGTTCTTTGGATGCAACTCAGCATTCTTTGTCCTCCAAACATGACGAGTTGAGTTTTTACCAAAAAGTTATATTTTGGTTTCATCTGACCATATGACATTCTCCCAATCCTCTTCTGGATCATCCAAATGCACTTCAGACGGGCCTGGACATGTACTGGCTTAAGCAGGGGGACACGTCTCGCACTGCAGGATTTGAGTCCCTGGCGGCGTAGTGTGTTACTGATGGTAGGCTTTGTTACTTTGGTCCCAGCTCTCTGCAGGTCATTCACTAGGTCCCCCCGTGTGGTTCTGGGATTTTTGCTCACCGTTCTTGTGATCATTTTGACCCCACGGGGTGAGATCTTGCGTGGAGCCCCAGATCGAGGGAGATTATCAGTGGTCTTGTATGTCTTCCATTTCCTAATAATTGCTCCCACAGTTAATTTCTTCAAACCAAGCTGCTTACCTATTGCAGATTCAGTCTTCCCAGCCTGGTGCAGGTCTACAATTTTGTTTTTGGTGTCCTTTGACAGCTCTTTGGTCTTGGCCATTGTGGAGTTTGGAGTGTGACTGTTTGAGGTTGTGGACAGGTGTCTTTTATACTGATAACAAGTTCAAACAGGTGCCATTAATACAGGTAACGAGTGGAGGACAGAGGAGCCTCTTAAAGAAGAAGTTACAGGTCTGTGAGAGCCAGAAAACTTGCTTGTTTGTAGGTGACCAAATACTTATTTTCCACCATAATTTGCAAATAAATTCATTAAAAATCCTACAATGGGATTTTCTGGAAAAAAAATTCTCAATTTGTCTGTCATAGTTGACGTGTACCTATGATGAAAATTACAGGCCTCTCTCATCTTTTTAAGTGGGAGAACTTGCACAATTGGTGGCTGACTAAATACTTTTTTTCCCCACTGTATATATACAGGGGGGTACCGTTGCAGAGTCAATGTGCGGGGGCACCGGCTAGTTGAGGTAGTTGAGGTAATATGTACATGTGGGTAGAGTTAAAGTGACTATGCATAAATTAAAGCAGATGGTGTTAGTTTCAATCAAAACTTAGGCCTATATCCTGCTTAGTGGCTCATGCTATTGAGTTTTGGCCACATGAGGATTTTTTGGGGGACTATTCAGCTTCAGATAAGAAATGACCGAGGAGGTGTTTTTTGGTGTAACATGTTATACTGTAGCCTACTATTATATGTGCTTCTGTTATTGAAAATAGGCCAACTAATGAATCATTATTTGATCTTGCGAGCTATTGGACGGCAGGTAGCTTAGTGGGTAAGAGCGTTGTGCCAGTAACCGAAAGGTCTCTGGTTCTAATCCCCGAGCCGACTAGGTGAAAAATCTGTCGATGTGCCCTTAAGCAAGGCACTTAACCCTAATTGCTCATGTAAGTCGCTCTGGATAAGAGCGTCTGCTAAATGACTAAAATGTAAAATATTGATTCAGCTTTGACCTAACTTTACTAAACGAGCACCATTGTGAGAAGTGATAATCTTCTATTTATAATAATAATAATAATAATAATAAGTGATGAGTATGACTATTAGCCGTAGGCAACAGATCTTGATTAGGGTTATTTTAAGCGATTTGAGCGACCTTTGAATCGTGGAGGTGAAAGGACAGCGCCGTAACCAAGTGGTCACATATCGTTCTGGGTTCCACTGCACAAGAGGGGGTCCATGGAGTTTTATGAACATCAAGGCAGACACAGTGAATTTGGATTCTAGATCTCATTGGTGTGATGATGAGGTTCATGCAGTGGATCCGTTTTCTCTTCATACACAATAGAGGTGGTACATTTCTGTAAGCTAAGCACTCGGACAGTAGGGTGAGTTCAAGTGCGTCATAGTCTACATGATCCCTAAGTCCATAACAAACTGTTTTGAAGACAGATGTTTTAGAAACCTACTTATAGGCTGTTATAGCCTAGATATTTATTTAGTATGTCATTCTATCGTTTTCATGGAATTTGAGTAGTAATTAAATATAATTTATTTATAATTTATCAGAATACATTTCCCAGAAATATTTTTACCAGCTCCGTGTATTCTCAAATTGAAAACATTTAGGGTGCGCCGCTCCTGCGGGCTACGACAACACTACATCCCTGCATACAGTACATACATAGAAACATCTATGAGAAGTGAAAATTGGCTTTGTGAGTTAAGCACCATCTGTGTTATATAATGCACACATATGCTCTTCAGTATCTAAATAATTCATTATTAATGGTCACCGATAGTTTATTTAACAGCACCATAACTAACACTTAAAGCACATAACCTCAGCTCTACCACGCAATAACTCATATGTGATGAGGATTCTAGCCTAAGATGGCCGCCATGCATCACCCAAAAAGGTGCTACTTAGTGGAGGTGGATAATGGCTAGTTACTCACAACAATAAAAGCTGTTTCTTACCTGCAGGTTTGACTGAGTAGAAGCCGACTGCCTGTCCGTTTTTCCAAAGGATCTTGGCGTAGTCGTTCTCTCCGTGGCAGAGGAAAGGTAGTTCGCCAGAACTAATCTCCTTGGCTCTGTACACCACACGGTTCAAAACATACAGAACGATCCGCTCCCCTATGGTCTCCACCTGAAGACAAACACACAACCATGTCAGCACCACTAAAGTGTCTCATTTAATTCACTGACCCATACTGTCATATTCTCCAATAAGATATGATCAAATAAACCCACAAAATTGTATCTTTCGCTTATCTTCGGTTGCGTCTTTATTTTCCAACTATTTAATTTTGTTATAACTATATAATAACTTTTACAACGAATAGTGAGTATTGATGCACGTGCTATTTTGTATCTCTATACAACCATTGTGGTCTAGTTCCAACAAATAACAGTCATTTTGTTTTCAAAGGAGAGACAACTGATCATACCTCCACAGCTCCATCTCTGGTCGAGTCGGCTGTTTTTAAGATGTTCTCCAGTGACCACCATCGATCCAACAGGTACAGCCCCACCGCTGAGAGGAAATACACAAAAACAGTAGATAAATACAACATATCAACTATATATAAACCTCTTTTAAACATTATAACATAGTTTCTTAACTATTACATTTGGTAAATACAGTCAGGTCCACAATTATTGGCACCCTTGATAAAGATGAGCAAAAAAGTCTGTTAAAATAAATTATACAAATACTGAGCTATATTATATGCAAATAAATAAATAATAGAAAATTATAATATTTTGTCCTAACGCAATTGCTCAGAAAAATAGATTTGGTTTAACAAGTTAATTTTTTTTCTCTTAAAAAGATAAGGGTCAAATTTATTGCCACCACTGTTTTCAATACCTTTCAATACCTCACCTTGCAAGGAGCCTTTTTCTTAAATGTTTTATGAGATTGGAGAACACATTGGGAGGGATCTTAGACCATTCCTCCATACAGAATCTTTCCAGATCCTTGATATCCTTCGTCTGCGCTTATGGATGTGCCATCTTCAAATCAAACCATAGGTTTTCAATGGCTTTCAAGTCCGGAGACTGAGATGGCCAAATGTAGATTTTGTGGTCAATTAATAATTTATTTGTGGATTTTGATGTATGCTTGGGGTTATTGTCTTGCTGGAAGATCCACTTGCTGGCAGAGGCACCCAGGTTTTTGGCTAAAATATTCTGGAAAAGTACATCATGCCTTTCATCTTAACAAGGGCCCCAGGACCAGTGGAAGCAAAATATCTCCATAACATCAAAGATCCACCACCATATTTTACAGTAGGTATGTGGTTATTTTCTGCACATGCATCTTTCTTTTGACGCGAAACCCACCGCTGGTGTGCATGGCCAAAGAGCTCTATTTTCATGTCATCTGACCATAGCACTGGTTCCAATCCAATTGCCAATGCCATTTAGCAAACCCCAGGTGTTTACATTTGTTGGATGACATGAATATAGAGCTCTTTTGCCACCCACACCAGTGGTGGATTTGGTGTTGACAGTAGGATGTGATAAGCATAAAATAACTCCATACCTACTGTAAAATATGGTGGTGGATCTTTGATGTTATGGGGCTATTTTGCTCAGTATTTTTGCTCCAATTTATTTATCAAGGGTGCCAATAATTTTGGACCTGGCTGTATATATAAGGCATGTTGTTCCTGAAGACACAAAACACAGACTGGGGCATTACAACAATTCTTTGGTAGGAGGGAAGATTTGAACAAACCATGGTTCAAACTAAACTAGCCCAGTTACCCAGGAGCCGTCTCCATTTTGTGTCAACACCATCAACATTGTCCTCATCAGACAGTGTGAGTCACTCAGTCACCTGTAAACTGGTCCTGTTGGGAGAACAGGGCAAGGACTTTCTGTCTCATGTTGGCACCATATAGAGGAACGAAACCCACATTGGAAAGACCAATGGGCACCTGGGAGAGGACAGGAGAACAAGGTCAAAGTTCAACCATTAGCTTACAGGATCAATGTGACTGATTATTTCAAATTATATGAATTATATCATATTATTTTTGCCAGACCACAGAGCAACACCTGTCCCTGACTGTCTGCAGCTGGTTTCCCCTGGTTTCAATACGACATAGCCACGAGGAGAAGTTGTGCAGCACTGGATCCAAGCTTCTCACCTACAGCACATCACTTTGTTGTGGCTGTGGAATTGTTAGCTAGCTAGTTTTAACTTTAACACGTGTCAAACTCTTCACAGTTATTTTACCTGTGTAGAGTGTGGCAGGGTGATGGTTTATTTACCTGTGTAGAGTGTGGCAGAGTGAGAGTTTATTACCTGTGTTGAGTGTGGGAGAGTGAGGGTTTATTTATCTGTGTAGAGCGTAGCAGAGTGAGGGTTTATTTACCTGTGTAGAGTATGGCAGAGTGAGGGTTTATTTACCTGTGTAGAGTGTGGCTGCATGATTTAAAAAAAAACTGTGTAGAGTGTGGCAGAGTGAGGGTGTATTTAACAGTGTAGAATGTGGCAGAGTCAGGGTTATTTACCTGTGTAGAGTGAGGGTTTATTTACCTGTGTAGAGTTTGGCAGAGTGAAGATGTATTTACCTTTGTGGAGTGTGGCAGAGTGAGGGTATATTTACCTGTGTAGAGTGAGGTTTTATTTTCCTGTGCAGAGTGTGGAAGAGTGAGGATGTATTTACCTGTGTAGAGTGTGACAGAGTGAGGGTTTATTTACCTGTGTAGAGTGTGGCAGAGTGAGGGTTAATTTACCTGTGTAGAATGTGGCAGGGTGAGGATGTATTTACCTTTGTAAAATGTGGCAGAGTGAGGGTTAATTGACCTGTGTAGAATGTGGCAGAGTCCGGGTTATTTACCTGTGTAGAGTGAGGGTTTATTTACCTGTGTAGAGTGTGGCAGAGTGAAGGTCTATTTACCTTTGTAAAATGTGGCAGAGACAGGGTTTATTTACCTGTGTAGCGTAAGGGTATATTTACCTGTGTAGAGTGTGGAAGAGTGAGGATTTATTTACCTGTGTAGAGTGTGGCAGAGTGAGGATTTATTTACCTGTGTAGAGTGTGGCAGAGCGAGGGTTTATTGACCTGTGTAGAGTGTGGCAGGGTGAGGATTTATTTACCTGTGTAGAGTGTGGCAGAGCAAGGGTTTATTTACCTGTGTAGAGTGTGTCAAAGTGAGGGTTTATTTACCTGTGCAGAGTGTGGCAGAGTGAGGGTTTATTTACCTGTGTAGATTGTGGCAGAGTGAGGGTTTATTTACCTGTGTAGAATGTGGCAGAGACAGGGTTTATTTACCTGTGCAGAGTGAGGGTTTATTTACCTGTGTAGCGTGTGGAAGAGTGAGGTTTTATTTACCTGTGTAGAGTGTGACAGAGTGAGGGTTTATTTACCTGTGTAGAGTGTGGCAGAGTGAGGGTGTATTTACCTGTGTAGAATGTGGCAGAGTCCGGGTTATTTACCTGTGCAGATTGAGGGTTTATTTACCTGTGTAGAGTGTGGCAGGGTGAGGATTTATTTACCTGTGTGGAGTGTGGCAGAGTAAAGGTCTATTTACTTTTGTAAAATGTGGCAGAGACAGGGTCTATTTACCTGTGTAGCGTTAAGGTATATTTACCTGTGTAGAGTGTGGCAGAGTGAGGGTTTATTTACCTGTGTAGACTGTGGCAGACTGAGGGTTTATTTACCTGTGTAGAGTGTGGCAGAGTGAGGGTTTATTTACCTGTGTAGAGTGAGGATTTATTTACCTGTGTAGAGTGTGGCAGAGTGAGGGTTTATTTACCTGTGTAGAGTGTGTCAGAGTGAGTTTATTTTCCTGTGTAGAGTGTGTCAGAGTGAGGGTTAATTTAACTGTGTAGAGTGTGGCAGAGTGAGGGTTTATTTACCTGTGTAGAGTGAGGATTTATTTACCTGTGTAGAGTGTGTCAGAGTGAGGGTTAACTTAACTGTGTAGAGTGTGTCAGAGTGAGGGTTTATTTACCTGTTTAGAGTGTGTCAGAGTGAGGGTTTATTTACCTGTGTAGAGTGTGACAGAGTGAGGGTTTATTTACCTGTGTAGACTGTGGCAGAGTGAGGGTTTATTTACCTGTGTAGAATGTTGCAGAGTGAGTTTATTTTTAAACCTGTGTACAGTGTGGCAGAGTCAGGGTTTATTTACCTGTGTAAAGTGAGGATTTATTTACCTGTGTAGAGTGTGGCAGATTTAAGGTTTATTAACCTGTGTAGAGTGTGGCAGAGTGAGGGTTTATTTACCTGTGTAGAGTATGGCAGAGTGAGGGTTTATTTACCTGTGTAGAGTGTGTCTGCATGATTATTTGTTTTACCTGTGTAGAGTGTGGCAAAGTGAGGGTGTATTTAACAGTGTAGAATGTGGCAGAGTCAGGGTTATTTACCTGTGTAGAGTGAGGGTTTATTTAGCTGTGTAGAGTGAGGCAGAGTGAGGATTTATTTACCTGTGTACAGTTTGGCAGAGTGAGGGTTTATTTACCTGTGTAGAGTGTGGCAGGGTGAGGATTTATTTACCTGTGTGGAGTGTGGCAGAGTAAAGGTCTATTTACTTTTGTAAAATGTGGCAGAGACAGGGTCTATTTACCTGTGTAGCGTTAAGGTATATTTACCTGTGTAGAGTGTGGCAGAGTGAGGGTTTATTTACCTGTGTAGACTGTGGCAGACTGAGGGTTTATTTACCTGTGTAGAGTGTGGCAGAGTGAGGGTTTATTTACCTGTGTAGAGTGAGGATTTATTTACCTGTGTAGAGTGTGGCAGAGTGAGGGTTTATTTACCTGTGTAGAGTGTGTCAGAGTGAGTTTATTTTCCTGTGTAGAGTGTGTCAGAGTGAGGGTTAATTTAACTGTGTAGAGTGTGGCAGAGTGAGGGTTTATTTACCTGTGTAGAGTGAGGATTTATTTACCTGTGTAGAGTGTGTCAGAGTGAGGGTTAACTTAACTGTGTAGAGTGTGTCAGAGTGAGGGTTTATTTACCTGTTTAGAGTGTGTCAGAGTGAGGGTTTATTTACTTGTGTAGAGTGTGACAGAGTGAGGGTTTATTTACCTGTGTAGACTGTGGCAGAGTGAGGGTTTATTTACCTGTGTAGAATGTTGCAGAGTGAGTTTATTTTTAAACCTGTGTACAGTGTGGCAGAGTCAGGGTTTATTTACCTGTGTAAAGTGAGGATTTATTTACCTGTGTAGAGTGTGGCAGATTTAAGGTTTATTAACCTGTGTAGAGTGTGGCAGAGTGAGGGTTTATTTACCTGTGTAGAGTATGGCAGAGTGAGGGTTTATTTACCTGTGTAGAGTGTGTCTGCATGATTATTTGTTTTACCTGTGTAGAGTGTGGCAAAGTGAGGGTGTATTTAACAGTGTAGAATGTGGCAGAGTCAGGGTTATTTACCTGTGTAGAGTGAGGGTTTATTTAGCTGTGTAGAGTGAGGCAGAGTGAGGATTTATTTACCTGTGTACAGTTTGGCAGAGTGAGGGTTTATTTACCTGTGTAGAGTGTGGCAGTGAGGGTTTATTTACCCGTGTAGAGTGTGGAAGAGTTAGGGTTTATTTACCTGTGTAGAGTGTGACAGGGTGAGTGTTTATTTACCTGTGTAGAGCGTAGCAGAGTGAGGGTTTATTTACCTGTGTAGAGTATGGCAGAGTGAGGGTTTATTTACCTGTGTAGAGTGAGGTTTTATTTACCTGTGTAGAGTGTGGCAGAGTGAGGATGTATTTACCTGTGTAGAGTGTGGCAGAATGAGGGTTTAATTACATGTGTGGAGTGTGGCAGAGTGAGGGTTTATTTACCTGTGTAGAGTATGGCAGAGTGAGGGTTTATTTACCTGTGTAGAGTGTGTCTGCATGATTATTTGTTTTACCTGTGTAGAGTGTGGCAAAGTGAGGGTGTTTTTAACAGTGTAGAATGTGGCAGAGTCAGGGTTATTTACTTGTGTAGAGTGAGGGTTTATTTAGCTGTGTAGAGTGAGGCAGAGTGAGGATGTATTTACCTGTGTACAGTTTGGCAGAGTGAGGGTTTATTTACCTGTGTAGAGTGTGGCAGTGAGGGTTTATTTACCTGTGTAGAGTGTGGAAGAGTTAGGGTTTATTTACCTGTGTAGAGTGTGACAGGGTGAGTGTTTATTTACCTGTGTAGGGCGTAGCAGAGTGAGGGTTTATTTACCTGTGTGGAGTATGGCAGAGTGAGGGTTTATTTACCTGTGTAGAGTGAGGTTTTATTTACCTGTGTAGAGTGTGGCAGAGTGAGGATGTATTTACCTGTGTAGAGTGTGGCAGAATGAGGGTTTAATTACCTGTGTGGAGTGTGGCAGAGTGAGGGTTTATTTACCTGTGTAGAATGTGGCAGAGACAGGGTTTATTTACCTGTGCAGAGTGAGGGTTTATTTACAGTTGAAGTCGGAAGTTTACATACACCTTAGCCAAAAACATTTAAACTCAGTTTTTCACAATTCCTGACATTTAATCCTAGTACAAATTCCCTGTCTTAGGTCAGTTAGGATCACCACTTTATTTTAAGAATGTGAAATGTCAGAATAATAGTAGAGAGAATTTTTTATTTCAGCTTTTATTTCTTTCATCACATTCCCAGTGGGTCAGACGTTTACATACACTCAATTAGTATTTGGTAGCATTGCCTTTAAATTGTTTAACTTGGGTCAAACGTTTCGGGTAGCCTTCCACAAGCTTCCCACAATAAGTTGGGTGAATTTTGGCCCATTCCTCCTGACAGAGCTGGTGTAACTGAGTCAGGTTTATAGACCTCCTTGCTCGCACACGCTTTTTCAGTTCTGCACATACATTTTCTATAGGATTGAGGTCAGGGCTTTGTGATGGCCACTCCAATACCTTGACTTTGTTGTCCTTAAGCCATTTTGCCACAACTTTGGAAGTATGCTTGGGGTCATTGTCCATTTGGAAGACCCATTTGCGACCAAGCTTTAACTTCCTGACTGATGTCTTGAGATGTTGCTTCAATATATCCACATCATTTTCCTTCCTCATGATGCCATCTATTTTGTGAAGTGCACCAGTCCCTCCTTCAGCAAAGCACCCCCACAGCATGATGCTGCCACCCCCATGCTTTACGGTTGGGGTGGTGTGCTTCAGCTTGCAAACGTCCCCCTTTTTCCTCCAAACATAACGATGGTCATTATGGCCAAACAGTTCAAATTTTGTTTAATCAGACCATTTTTTTTTTTTTTTTTTACCTGTGTACAGTGTGGCAGAGTGAGGGCTTATTTACCTGTGTAGAATGTGGCGGAGTCAGGTTTTATTTACCTATGTAGAGTATGGCAGGGTTATTATTTATTTTACCTGTGTAGAGTGAGGCAGAGTGAGGGTGTATTTACCTGTGTAGAATGTGGCAGAGTGAGGGTTTATTTACCTATGTAGAGTGTGGAAGAGTGAGGATTTATTTACCTGTGTGTTGTTTGCGAGGGTGAGGTGTTGGGGTGAGTCAGGTGTGCTGTGGAGGAGGCTGTTCATGTAGTCCTGGGCTGATCTCTCCAGGTTCTCTTGGCTCACGCTGACCAGGCCGTCAACAGGGAACTCCATCCCTACAGGAACACAGAGCACCCAGTCACCACAGTTCACAGAAAAGCAGTGTGTAGACACACACGTCATATTTATTTCCTTTAAATAATCCTACATTTCAGAAGGGAAGTCTCATTGTCAAATCAAATCAAATAAAGTTTTATTGGTCACATGCGCCGAATACAACAGGTGCAGACATTACAGTGAAATGCTTACTTACAGCCCTTAACCAACAGTGCATTTATTTTTAACAAAAGAAAAAGTAAAAATAAAACAACAACAAAAAAAGTGTTGAGAAAAAAAAGAGCAGAAGTAAAATAAAGTAACAGTAGGGAGGCTATATATACAGGGGGGTACCGTTGCAGAGTCAATGTGCGGGGGCACCGGCTAGTTGAGGTAGTTGAGGTAATATGTACATGTGGGTAGAGTTAAAGTGACTATGCATAAATAATTAACAGAGTAGCAGCAGCGTAAAAAGGATGGGGTGGGGGGGCAGTGCAAATAGTCCGGGTAGCCATGATTAGCTGTTCAGGAGTCTTATGGCTTGGCGGTAGAAGCTGTTGAGAAGTCTTTTGGACCTAGACTTGGCACTCCGGTACCGCTTGCCGTGCGGTAGCAGAGAGAACAGTCTATGACTAGGGTGGCTGGAGTCTTTGACAATTTTGAGGGCCTTCCTCTGACACCGCCTGGTATAGAGGTCCTGGATGGCAGGAAGCTTGGCCCCAGTGATGTACTGGGCCGTACACACTACCCTCTGTAGTGCCTTGCGGTCGGAGGCCAAGCAGTTGCCATACCAGGCGGTGATGCAACCAGTCAGGATGCTCTCGATGGTGCAGCTGTAGAATTTTTTGAGGATCTGAGGACCCATGCCACATCTTTTCAGTCTCCTGAGGGGGAATAGGCTTTGTCGTGCCCTCTTCACGACTGTCTTGGTGTGTTTGGACCATGATAGTTCGTTGGTGATGTGGACACCAAGGAACTTGAAGCTCTCAACCTGTTCCACTACAGCCCCGTCGATGAGAATGGGGGGCGTGCTCAGTCCTCTTTTTTTCCTGTAGTCCACAATCATCTCCTTTGTCTTGGTCACGTTGAGGGAGAGGTTGTTGTCCTGGCACCACACGACCAGGTCTCTGACCTCCTCCCTATAGGCTGTCTCATCGTTGTCGGTGATCAGGCCTACCACTGTTGTGTCGTCGGCAAACTTAATGATGGTGTTGGAGTCGTGCCTGGCCATGCAGTCATGGGTGAACAGAGAGTACAGGAGGGGACTGAGCACGCACCCCTGAGGGGCCCCCGTGTTGAGGATCAGTGTGGCAGATGTGTTGTTACCTACCCTTACCACCTGGGGGCGGCCCGTCAGGAAGTCCAGGATCCAGTTGCAGAGGGAGGTGTTTAGTCCCAGGATCCTTAGCTTAGTGATGAGCTTAGAGGGCACTATGGTGTTGAATGCTGAGCCGTAGTCAATGAATAGCATTCTCACGTAGGTGTTCCTCTTGTCCAGGTGGGAAAGGGCAGTGTGGAGTGCAATAGAGATTGCATCATCTGTGGATCTGTTGAGGCGGTATGCAAACTGGAGTGGGTCTAGAGTTTCTGGGATAATGCTGTTGATGTGAGCCATGACCAGCCTTTCAAAGCACTTCATGGCTACAGACGTCAGTGCTACGGGTCGGTAGTCATTTAGGCAGGTTATCTTAGAGTCCTTGGGCACGGGGACTATGGTGGTCTGCTTGAAACATGTTGGTATTACAGACTCAGTCAGGGACATGTTGAAAATGCCAGTGAAGACACTTGCCAGTTGGTCAGCACATGCTCGGAGTACACGTCCTGGTAATCCGTCTGGCCCTGCGGCCTTGTGAATGTTGACCTGCTTAAAAGTCTTACTCACATCGGCTACGGAGAGCGTGATCACATAGTCATCCGGAACAGCTGGTGCTCTCATGCATGCTTCAGTGTTGCTTGCCTCGAAGTGAGCATAGAAGTGGTTTAGCTCGTCTGGTAGGCTTGTGTCACTGGGCAGCTCGCGGCTGTACTTCCCTTTGTAGTCTGTAATAGTTTTCAAGCCCTGCCACATCCGACGAGCGTCAGAGCCAGTGTAGTACGATTCAATCTTAGTCCTGTATTGACTCTTTGCCTGTTTGATGGTTCGTCGGAGGTCATAGCGGGATTTCTTATAAGCGTCCGGGTTAGAGTCCCGTTCCTTGAAAGCGGCAGCTCTACCCTTTAGCTCAGTGCGGATGTTTCCTGTAATCCATGGCTTCTTGGTTGGGGTATGTACGTACGGTCACTGTGGGGACGACATCATCAATGCACTTATTGATGAAGCCAGTGACTGATGTGGTGTACTCCTCAATGCTGTCTGAAGAATCCCGGAACATGTTCCAGTCTGTGCTAGCAAAACAGTCCTGTAGTTTAGCATCTGCGTCATCTGACCACTTTTTTATTAACCAAGTCACTGGTGCTTCCTGCTTTAGTTTTTGCTTATAAGCAGGAATCAGGAGGATAGAGTTGTCATGGGAAAGGCAGTGACACAGACATGATCCTTATCTTGGGAGTTCAACTGTTGGTTGGAGGTTTACGCACTAAGGCCTTTTCATATATGCAAGTTGCAGATTAACATGTGGCTCTAATGGTACCAGGGAATCATTAATGCTGCCATCCCGGCAGGCATAAACTAGACTCAGTGTGCAAAACATTAAGAACACCTGCTCTTTCCATGACATAGACTGACCAGGTGAATCCAGGTGAAAGCTATGATCCCTTATTGATGACACTTGTTAAATCCACTTCAATCAGTGTAGATGAAGGGGAGGAGACAGGTTAAAGAAGGACTTCTAAGCCTTGAGACAATTGAGACATGGATTGTGTATGTGTGCCATTCAGAGGGTGAATGGGCAAGACAAAAGATTTAAGTGCCTTTGAACGGGGTATGGTAGTAGGTGCCAGGCGCACCGGTTTGTGTGTGTCAAGAACTGCAACACTGCTGGGTTTTTCACGCTCAACAGTTTCCCGTGTGTATCAACAATGGTCCACCACCCAAAGGACATCCAGCCAACTTGACACAACTGTGGGAAGCATTGGAGTCAACATGGGCCAGCATCTCTGTGGAACGCTTTCGACACGTTGTAGTCCATGCCCCGACGAATTGAGGCTGTTCTGAAGGCAAAATGGGGTGCAATCAAATATTAGGAAGGTGTTCCTAAAGTTTTGTAGACTCAGTGTAAACTGACAGATCAGTGATTCTAAAAACAATATCTCCCACAATGCAAGAGAATCAAGTAGGCCATCGGTGGATGAGATGATGTTGCTCCAGCAAGCTGATAGTTTAATTCTTACTACTTGTTGACTAGCAGTTTGCAGACAAGACTGTGGCAGATCTTCAGAAAGTGACTGCAGTTTTAGGACTTACAACAAAAGGAATGCAGAGTCATCTGTGTGTCCTCTAACATTTGTATTATAACATTATATTTTGTAATTAAATGATGTGCTGCTATCTATTTATTTGATTACATTAGTCTATCGTAGTCTATAGTAGTAATTATATTAGTCTAATGAATTTCTCATGACCATCTGAACAGCCCAAAGTAGATTTAAATTATTATGACAATAGCATTTAATAACAAAGACAACATATCTCTGCCCCAGCCTTGATCATTCAGTGTGTATGCTGAATACAGTACTTTCAAACAATAGTCTTGACTAACATGGTTCATCTACGCAGGGAAGGAGGAGATTACGCTTCTACTGAGCTGTCATCATCATCTAATCTAATCCACTTGTCACAACAAATACCAATAATCCTGCTTTGATCTTTCATGCTTACTTGTGTGTCCAACTAACGAGCGGTCAAGGTCGTTTCAGAAGAAGAGAAAGTAAATAGACAGTACAGTCGTGGTCAAAAGTTTTGAGAATGACACAAGTCTTCACAAAGTTCGCTGCTTCAGTGTTATGAGATATTTTTGTCAGATGTTACTATGGTATACTGAAGTATAATTACAAGCATTCCATAAGTGTCAAAGGCTTTTATTGACAATTACATTAAGTTTATGCAAAGAGTCAATATTTGCAGTGTTGACCCTTATTTTTCAAGACCTCTGCAATCCGCCCTGGCATGCTGTCAATTAACTTCTGGGCCACATCCTGACTGATGGCAGCCCATTCTTGCATAATCAATGCTCGGAGTTTGTCAGAATTTGTGGGTTTTTGTTTGTCCACCCGCCTCTTGAGGATCGACCACAAGTTTTCAATGGGATTAAGGTCTGGGGAGTTTCCTGGCCATGGACCCAAAATGTCGATGTTTGGTTCCCCGAGCCACTTAGTTATCACTTTTGCCTTATGGCAAGGTGCTCCATCATGCTGGAAAAGGCATTGGTCATCAACAAACTGTTATTGGATGGTTGGGAGGAGTTGCTCTCAGAGGATGTGTTGGTACCATTCTTTATTCATGGCTGTGTTCTTAGGCAAAATTGTGAGTGAGCCCACTCCCTTGGCTGAAAAGCAACCCTACACATGAATGGTCTCAGGATGTTTTACTGTTGGCATGACACAGGACTGATGGTAGCGCTCACCTTGTCTTCTCCGGACAAGCTTTTTTCCGGATGTCCCAAACAATCGGAAAGGGGATTCATCAGAGAAAATGACTTTACCCCAGTCCTCAGCAGTCCAATCCCTGTACCTTTTGCAGAATATCAGTCTGTCCCTGATGTTTTTCCTGGAGATAAGTGGCTTCCTCGCTGCCCTTCTTGACACCAGGCCATCCTCCAAAAGTATTTGCCTCACTGCGCGTGCAGATGCACTCACACCTGCCTGCTGCCATTCCTGAGCAAGCTCTGCACTGGTGGTGCCCCGATCCCGCAGCTGAATCAACTTTAGGAGACGGTCCTGGCGCTTGCTGGACTTTCTTCACAAGCCTTCTTCACAACAATTGAACCTCTCTCCTTGAAGTTCTTGATGATCCGATAAATGGTTGATTTAGGTGCAATCTTACTAGCAGCAATATCCTTGCCTGTGAAACCCTTTTTGTGCAAAGCAATGATGACGGCACGTGTTTCCTTGCAGGTAACCATGGTTAACAGAGGAAGAACAATGATTTAAAGCACCACCCTCCTTTTAAAGTTTCCAGGCTGTTATTCTAACTCAATCAGCATGAGAGTGATCTCCAGCCTTGTCCTCGTCAACACTCTCACCTGTGTTAACGAGAGAATCACTGACATGATGGCAGCTGGTCCTTTTGTGGCAGGGCTGAAATGCAGTGGAAATGTTTTTGGGGGGATTAAGTTCATTTTCATGGCAAAGAGGGACTTTGCAATTAATTGCAATTCATCTGATCACTCTTCATGACATTCTGGAGTATATGCAAATTTGTATTCTGTACAGGCTTCCTTCTTTTCACTCTGTCAATTAGGTTAGTATTGTGGAGTAACTACAATGTTGTTGATCCATCCTCAGTTTTCTCCTATCACAGCCATTAAACGCTGTAACTGTTTTAAAGTCACCATTGGCCTCATGGTGAAATCCCTTAGCGGTTTCCTTCCTCTCCGGCTACTGAGTTAGGAAGGACGCCTGCATCTTTGTAGTGACTGGGTGTATTGGTACACCATCCAAAGTGTAATGAACAACTTCACCATGCTCAAAGGGATATTCAATGTCCACTTTTTGTATTGGAAAACCTCCCTGGTCTTTGAAGTTGAATCTGTGTTTGAAATTCACTGCTCGACTGATGGACCTTGCAGATAATTGTATGTGTGGGGTACAGAGATGATGTAGTCATTCAGAAATCATCTTAAACACTATTATTGCACACAGAGTGAGTCCATGCAACTGTGACTTGGTAAGCACATTTTTACTTCTGAACTTATTTAGGCTTGCCATAACAAACTAACAGGCCAGTGACGAACAATCTCAATTTAATCCATTTTAAATTGAGGTTGTAACACAACAAAATGTGGAAGAATTCAAGGGGTGTGAATGCTTTCTGAAGGCACTGTAGATAACATTTTCTTTGGAAAAAATAATATTTAGTATTTTATAGATAGAAAGATAAAAAAAAGTATTTATCCACAATCTGCTCTGGACAAAATGCAACCAAAGTGTTTAGGCTGACTTCATCCAGTGTCCACAAAAATGTATTTGTGTGATATGCAAAGATGTGCATATTTAAATGAGCTATCGCCTCATTTGCATATTGTAATACAATATTTCATAAAATGTTTAACCCAAAAAAATCTTATATTTTGGTGTACATTCAACTGGTAAAATTTGATTGGATTAAGGGGAAAAAACTACCCTTTGGGTGCCTGTCTTTAAAGTACCAGGTTTTCCCCACTAGATGTCACTGTTGCTGCTACTGCCACACCCTTTTATCAATTTTGCTGGTCTCGTGTTTATTAAACGGATCACTATAAAAAAAACAAAGAATCCATATGTATAATTTATTGGGTAAAAAAAACGCCAACGTTTCGGCATTAATGTGCCTTCTTCAGGGTAATGTCATGATTGCACGAACCAGTTTATGTAGACAAACAGTGCAATTCGTGCAACCAATGACAAGAGTGAGGGGTGTGTTGTGATTGCTAGGTTGATCAGAACGATTTGAGCGAATCTGTTAAAAGACAATGGCCCACAGCATATTGAATATATTATGCCATTGTTATCATTAGCATAACATTAGCATCAACATACATTATTGTTTCAAGCATGGAGGAGGAGGTGTTATTGTGTGTGGGTGCTTTGCTGGTGACACTGTCAGTGATTTATTTAGAATTCAAGGCACACTTAACCAGCATGGCTACCACAGCATTCTGCAGTCATACGCCATTCCATCTGGTTTGGGCTTAGTGGGACTATCATTTGTTTTTCAACAGGACAATGACCCAACACACCTCCAGGCTGTGTAAGGGCTATTTGACCAAGAAGGAGAGTGATGAAGTGCTGCATCAGTTGACCTGGCCTCCATAATTCCCCCGACCTCAACCCAATTGAGATGGTTTGGGATGAGTCGGACGGCAGAGTGAAGGAAAAGCAGCCAACAAGTGCTCAGCATATGTGGGAACTCCTTCAAGACTGTTGGAAAAGCATTCCAGGTGAAGCTGGTTGAGAGAATGCCAAGAGTGTGCAAAGCAGTCATCAAGGCAAAAGGTGGTTATTTGAAGAATCTCAAATATAAAATATATTTTGATTTGTTTAACACTTTTTTGGTTACTACATGATTCCATATGTGTTATTTCATAGTTTTGATATCTTCACTATTATTCTACAATGTAGAAAATAGTTTTAAAAAATAAAGAAAAACCCTTGAATGAGTAGGTGTGTCCAAACATTTGACTGGTACTGTATATATTGAAATATTTCCAATTTCATTTAAAATAATAGTTACATGTAATCGTTTGGTTCAACCATAATGCATAATAAGCATCATCAACGGGGGAACATATTGGGTGTACGCTGATAAGCTGTAGAAAGAATACATTCATTTTACAAGACCTGTTCACAGAAAATATAATTGGTCATAAGAAGGGCCTGAGATCAAAGTCAATATTCAGACCACTAGGGGTCAGTGTTTTTAAATAGGATATCCCAGTAGCCCTCCCTATGTAGTAGTAGGATCTCCATGTTACCTCCTCTCCTTGGTAGAGCAACATGCTCAATGCCTGTGTATTTGAGGGAGGAGATGGGATGGTTGGCTTCAACAAAGTGAGCTGCTACTGGATAGTCAGTGTTCTTACACCTGATTGAGCTGCGGTGTTCAGCTATGCGTTGTTTTAATTGTATTTTCATTTGTCCTAACGTACGCTTTCCCACATGTACAGGTGATGAAGATAGATTACCCCCTTTGTCTTGCATGAGATGATACTTCTAACAGGGACTTTTCGACCTGTATGTGGGTGTCTGAAGAAGGATGTTTTTGTAGTGCTGTTGCACTGTGCTCATGAGCCACATTTGTAGTTCTCATTTGGAATGGGTGTCAAGAGTGTCTGAGTGGGCTCAGGGGGCAGGTCAGATCTCACCAAGCTTTCCCCAATATTGGCGACCACGCTTACAGACCACCAGTGGGTGCTCCTTGAAGAGGTGTGGAATTTGTTTGTCTGGTTGCAGAATATGCCAGTGCTTTTTCCGGATTGCTTTCATTTTCTTCGAACACTTGGTGCACTTAGTGCAAAACACTGCTGCGTTGTTTTTCTTCTTTGGTTTAGTTTTTAGGAATTCCTCTCTTTGTTTTTGAGATATTTTCATCATTGCAGAATTACGATTTTTGTCCTTGTAGCCTCTCATTTTGAATTGATCTGTCATAAAAAATAAATTAACAATTCTTAGCATTGCTGTCAAAATCTGATTGGTGGCCACAGATTAGTTTAACCCTGCATAACTGGCTATATGGTAGACCATTCTTGAGAGGAAGAGGATGCATACTATCCGCACGTAGCAGGGTATTGCGGTCTGTGGGCTTTGTATATAAGTCTGTATGTAATGCATCATTCTCTTTGATGATCCATAAATCCAGCTAGTTAATTTTTCTCTCATCAGTCAGCATGGATGCATTTGAGATATTAAAACGGATCACAACATTTTCTTTACAACTCAATAGCTTTAGCTCATTATGAAAATAATACTAATAATGTCATCCTCACAATTCAAGCCAGTCCTCCATGAAAGCAATGCAGTTTGCACTTCTCTTAGGCCTAATCTACGTCCAGGAACCGGCCCCTGTGTTTGTGATTTATTCCACACAGAAAAAAGGTCTGGATTAGACCATTTCCTGGTGAACAAGCAAACCAGTAGGCTAAAGCAGTTATAATGGTTTCAATGTTATGGTCTCTAAGGGTCTTCAATGGTAAAAGTCCAAAACACATACTGTATAGTGTTTTGTAATGGTATTGGGTTGGGTTTAATGGTAAATGACACTAATCACACAACATATAAAAGAGGTGTTCTAATACTTTTATTGACAAACAGAAGACTGCCATGCAACAGTCACTAGTCAATTTCTCTATACATTTGTTGGGGTTGTTGGACAAGCCGTCATATGAGAATTGCACCACAGGGATAGCCCTCTCAAGAGAGCTGCTATTTGTTGGACTATTCAAGGAGAGTTGGGTTGAAGCATTTGGGTGCTAAGAGAAGGACAAACTGAATTGCTTTCATGGAGGACTGGCTTGACTTGAGGATAACCACACAATTTATTTTAATTACGGGCAAAAGCTATTGGTTTTCTACCCAAAGTTGCAAAGAAAATGTCAATTTATTTAGATTCCTCGCGTCTCAAATCACTGTTAAGAAGAGGTTTGGTCTAAATGTAAATGTAACCTGTCATACGCCTCTCTTTTAACCATTACCATGCTAATACTAAGAACAGGTTGAACACGTTTGTCTGATTTAGGGGCACACCAAACCGCCCCCGAAGCTAACTTTGTAGGCTAACATCTCAAATCACTTTACATTAACATTTGTTTTGTGCATTTTTGTAATTTAGCAGATGTTCTTATCCAGAGCGACTTACAGTTAGTGCATTCGTCTTAAGATGGCTAGGTTAGACAACCACATATTGAGACAACCACACAGTTGTGGTAAGTACATTTTTACTCAATAAAGAAGTAATCAGCAAAGTCAGTGCTAGTAGGAAAAGAGAAGTAAAACAAAATGATGTGGGGGGATAAGACTGAGATGTCTTATTTAAGA
Source organism: Coregonus clupeaformis (assembly GCF_020615455.1). Lineage (NCBI taxonomy): Eukaryota > Metazoa > Chordata > Actinopteri > Salmoniformes > Salmonidae > Coregonus > Coregonus clupeaformis. The sequence goes on along the minus strand of NC_059209.1, from coordinate 34,536,723 downwards.
TACTCTTTGAAGGTGGCAATCGAGGTAATCAAGCAGCAAGCTAACATTAACACTACGCTAATGTTCCAAACTGCTCTGAGAGAAGAACCGCCAAGGGAATAGAAACAGTCCACCACATGCTGAGAGAGAGAGAGAGAACACTACATCTGTTTTCAGTTATAACAGCAGAATGGATCTACTGTCAGAGAGTTCCAAACCTCACAGCCGAAAGACAATGACTTCTTGAAGATGTTATTAACTGAAGATGTTATAGCGTCAGTTGGATCATTTGAGAATGGGTTCTTCTCAAACTGTTTTTGCTTCCTCAACAATTGTTGAGAACCAGAAGGAACACTAGATTCTAGCTAGCTTTCTCCAACAGGAATCACAAGTTCTGCAAGTTGATTATCCTGTTATGACGTCAGATCAGCCTATGTTTAAATCTACCTGTAGACTGTTTAAGACGAGTCAACCAAACTATGATACAAAATGTAGTACACACTGACTCAAAGTAACAATGGACAATAACTGGTTAGGATCTCCGTTTGTGACCTTCAGTACAATTAAATCAACAACATACTGAGTTTGTCAACAAAGCAGGCATTTATCTATACTGAACAAAAATATAAACGCAACATATAAAGTGTTGGTCCCATGTTTCCTGAACTGAAATAAAAGATCCCAGAAATGTTCTATAGGCACAAAAAGCTTATTTCTCTCAAATTTTGTGCACAAATTTGTTTAAATCCCTGTTAGTGAGCATTTATCATTTGCCAAGATAATCCATCCACCTGACAGGTGTGACATATCAAGAAGCTGATTAAACAGCATGATCATTACACAGGAGCACCTTGTGCTGGGGACAATAAAAGGCCACTCTAAAATATGCAGTTTTGTCACAAAGCACAATGCCACAGATGTCTCAAGATTTTAGGGAGTGTGCAGTTGGAATGCTGACTGCAGGAATGTCCACCAGAGCTTTTTCCAGATAATTGAATGTTCATTTCTCAACCATATGTCACGATCGTCGGGAAGAGAGGACCAATGCGCAGCGTGGAATGTGAACACTTATTTATTTGAGTCACCACACGAACAAAACAACAAACGATAACTTGACGTCCTTGGTTACACTACACAAAACCTATACGGAACAACACACCCTGGCTCAACATAACAGAGTACCAGAGCCAGGGCGTGACACCATAAGCCTCCACCAACGTTGTTTTAGAGAATTTGGCAGTACGTCCAACCGGCCTCACAACCGCAGACCATGTGTAACCACACCAGCCCAGGACCTCTACCGCAGGCTTCTTTACCTGCGGAATCGTCTGAGACCAGCCACCCGGACAGCTGATGAAACTGAGGAGTATTTATGTCTGTAATAAAGCCCTTTTGTGCGGGAAAACACATTCTGATGCCCTCCCAGGCCCACCCATGGCTGTGCCCCTGCCCAGTCATGTGAAATCCATAGATTAGGGCCTAATTAATTTATTTCAACTGACTGATTTCCTTATATGAACTGTAACTCAGTAAAATCATTTAAATTGTTTCATGTTGCGCTTATATTTTTGTTCAGTATAGTATTACCTCTTACCATTGAGGGGAGGGGGAGGTTGGGGTTGGTTCCCTATGTATTTATATTTTTATCTTTATTATGGATCCCCATTGGTTGCTGCCAAGACAGCAGCTACTCTTCCTGGGGTCCAGCAACACTAAGGCAGTTATACATTTTTAAAACATTACAATGCATTCATAACAGATTTCACAACATATTAAGTGTGTGCCCTCAGGACTCTATTCTACTACCTCATATCTATAACACAAAGTCCATGTGTACGTGTGTGTAGTGCGTATGTTACCGTGTGTTTGTATGCACGTGTCTATGTTTGTGTTGCTTCACAGTCCCCGCTGTTCCATAAGGTGTATTTTTATCAGTTTTTTAAATCTAATTTTACTACTGGCATGAGTTACTTGATGTGGAATAGAGTTCCATGTAGTCATGGCTCTATGTAGTACTGTGCGCCTCCCATAGTCTGTTCTGGACTTGGGGACTGTGAAGAGATCTCTTGTGGCATGTCTTGTGGGGTATGCATGGGTGTCGAGCTGTGTGCTAGTCGTTTAAACAGACAGCTCGGTGCTTTCAATATGTCAATACCTCTCACAAATACAAGTAGTGATGAAGTCAATCTCTCCTCTACTTTGAGCCAGGAGAGATTGACATGCATGTTATTAATGTTATCTCTCTGTTTACATCCGAGGGCCAGCCGTGCTGCCCTGTTCTAAGTCCCTATTTGTGGCACCTGACCACACGACTGAACAGTAGTCTAGGTGCGACAAAAACTAGGGCCTGTAGGACCTGCCTTGTTGATAGTGCTGTTAAGAATGCAGAGCAGCGCTTTATTATAGACAAACTTCTCCCCATCCTAGCAAATGTTGTATCAATATGTTTTGACCAAGACAGTTTACAATCCAGGGTTACTCCAAACAGTTTAGTAACCTCAACTTGCTCAATTTCCACATTATTAATTACGAGATTTAGTTGAGGTTAAGGGTTTAGTGAATGGTTTGTCCCAAATACAATGCTTTTAGTTTTTGAAATATTTAGGACTAACTTATTCCTTACCACCCACTCTGAAACTAACTGCAGCTCTTTGTTAAGTGTTGCTGTCATTTCAGTCGCTGTAGTAGCTGACGTGTATAGTGTTGAGTCATCCGCATACATAGACACACTGGCTTTACTCAAAGCCAGTGGCATGTCGTTAGTAAAGATGGAAAAAGTAAGGGGCCTAGACAGCTGACCTGGGGAATTCCTGATTCTACCTGGATTTTGTTGGAGAGGCTTCCATTAAAGAACACCCTCTGTGTTCTGTTAGACAAGTAACTCTTTATCCACAATATAGCAGGGGGTGTAAAGCCATAACACATACGTTTTTTCGGCAACAGACTATGATCGATAATGTCAAAAGCAACTAAGGATTGGTAACAGCTCGGCTATTTGAGCCAGTTAAGGGGGCTTTACTATTCTTAGGTAGGGGAATAACTTTTGCTTCCCTCCAGGCCTGAAGGCACACACTTTCTAGTAGGCTTAAATTGAAGATATGGCAAATAGGAGTGGCAAGATCGTCCGCTATTATCCTCAGTAATTTTCCATCCAAGTTGTCAGACCCCGGTGGTTTGTCATTGTTGATAGACAACAATACTTTTTTAACCTCTTCTACACTTACTTTACGGAATTCAAAATTACAATGTTTGTCTTTCATAATTTGTTCAGATATACAGTGGGGGGGAAAAGTATTTAGTCAGCCACCAATTGTGCAAGTTCTCCCACTTAAAAAGATGAGAGGCCTGTAATTTTCATCATAGGTACACGTCAACTATGACAGACAAAATGAGAAATTATTTTCCAGAAAATCACATTGTAGGATTTTTAATGAATTTATTTGCAAATTATGGTGGAAAATAAGTATTTGGTCAATAACAAAAGTTTCTCAATACTTTGTTATATACCCTTTGTTGGCAATGACACAGGTCAAACGTTTTCTGTAAGTCTTCACAAGGTTTTCACACACTGTTGCTGGTATTTTGGCCCATTCCTCCATGCAGATCTCCTCTAGAGCAGTGATGTTTTGGGGCTGTCGCTGGGCAACACGGACTTTCAACTCCCTCCAAAGATTTTCTATGGGGTTGAGATCTGGAGACTGGCTAGGCCACTCCAGGACCTTGAAATGCTTCTTACGAAGCCACTCCTTCGTTGCCCGGGCGGTGTGTTTGGGATCATTGTCATGCTGAAAGACCCAGCCACGTTTCATCTTCAATGCCCTTGCTGATGGAAGGAGGTTTTCATTCAAAATCTCACGATACATGGCCCCATTCATTCTTTCCTTTACACGGATCAGTCGTCCTGGTCCCTTTGCAGAAAAACAGCCCCAAAGCATGATGTTTCCACCCCCATGCTTCACAGTAGGTATGGTGTTCTTTGGATGCAACTCAGCATTCTTTGTCCTCCAAACACGACGAGTTGAGTTTTTACCAAAAAGTTATATTTTGGTTTCATCTGACCATATGACATTCTCCCAATCCTCTTCTGGATCATCCAAATGCACTCTAGCAAACTTCAGACGGGCCTGGACATGTACTGGCTTAAGCAGGGGGACACGTCTGGCACTGCAGGATTTGAGTCCCTGGCGGCGTAGTGTGTTACTGATGGTAGGCTTTGTTACTTTGGTCCCAGCTCTCTGCAGGTCATTCACTAGGTCCCCCCGTGTGGTTCTGGGATTTTTGCTCACCGTTCTTGTGATCATTTTGACCCCACGAGGTGAGATCTTGCGTGGAGCCCCAGATCAAGGGAGATTATCAGTGGTCTTGTATGTCTTCCATTTCCTAATAATTGCTCCCACAGTTGATTTCTTCAAACCAAGCTGCTTACCTATTGCAGATTCAGTCTTCCCAGCCTGGTGCAGGTCTACAATTTTGTTTCTGGTGTCCTTTGACAGCTCTTTGGTCTTGGCCATAGTGGAGTTTGGAGTGTGACTGTTTGAGGTTGTGGACAGGTGTCTTTTATACTGATAACAAGTCCAAACAGGTGCCATTAATACAGGTAACGAGTGGAGGACAGAGGAGCCTCTTAAAGAATAAGTTACAGGTCTGTGAGAGCCAGAAATCTTGCTTGTTTGTAGGTGACCAAATACTTATTTTCCACCATAATTTGCAAATAAATTCATAAAAAATCCTACAATGTGATTTTCTGGATTTTTTCTTCTCAATTTGTCTGTCATAGTTGACGTGTACCTATGATGAAAATTACAGGTCTCTCTCATCTTTTTAAGTGGGAGAACCTGCACAATTGGTGGCTGACTAAATACTTTTTTCCCCCACTGTACTTGGATGTGTAGTGTCAGCGTTTGTTGCTGGCATGTCATGCCTAAATTTGCTAATCTTGCCAATGAAAATAATCATTAAAGTAGGAGTGTTTCCACAGTGCTGGAAGTGGAACTATAAGTACACAGTCTCGGCCACTCATCTACGCCTTGACAAAATGTAATTGTTCTCCCACTATTTATTTTGCCGGGACGATGGTACCGAACCGCCTTACTTTCATCCGTCTACAACTGATCCGTGTTACATTTAGCCCCACTCTCCTCCTGTAGCTCAGTTGGTAGAGCATGGCGCTTGCAACGCCAGGGTTGTGGGTTCGATTCCCACGGGGGGCCAGTATGAAAAATGTATGCACTCACTAACTGTAAGTCGCTCTGGATAAGAGCGTCTGCTAAATGACTAAAATGTAGATATCACAGTGAATTGTGGAGTGGTAACGTGCTTAACCATGGCGCTGCTAAAAACTCTGGGTTTAAAATGGTGCAGTTCACACATATTTAAGAGTTGAGAAATAAATAAAGTAGGAATAGAAAGCTGGGATCCCCCTCTTTTTAACAAAGGTAATTAAAACTGCTGTTTTCCCCACAATTGCAAGAATTGTTGTGCATTGACTGCTTGTCAGAATGCATGTTTCCCTCCCTATGGCACTCGTAACTTGAATGTGCCTCGAGATAAATATTTATCTCGAATAGAACACACAACAACAAGCCAACTAGGTAATTAAATAAACTGTTCTACTATGGGGTTGTCAGATTTTTCTATTCATTACTCGTTTTGTTTACAGAGGAAACGTAAATGTGGACTGTTCTAGCATCTTCAAACTGCGCAGCGCCATAGCTAAATGACAGCAGCGGAAACACTGGTGCACAGTTATCTACATATACACCAGTGGAGGCTGTTGAGGGGAGGACGGCTCATAATAATGTCTGGAACGGAGCGAATGGAATGGCATCAAACACCTGGAAACCATGTGATTGATGTATTTGATACCATTCCACTGATTCCGCTCCAGTCATTACCATGAGCCCGTCCTCCCCAATTAAGGTGCCACCAGCCTCCTGTGCTACACACAGGAAGACACATGAAGAAAAACGCACACACACACTATTATGAGCGCACACACATATGCACCAGTAAACATATACGGAAATAAACATGCACACACAAGGTCATATAAAAACACTCAATGCATGTACACACATACTATAGATTCAAAACAAACAACAAACACAAACAAACAACAAACACAAACATAAACAACCTTACACAAACAAAACAACAAACATAAACAACAAACACAAACAAAACAACAAACATAAACAACAAACACAAACATAAACAACAAACATAAACAACAAACACAAACAAAACAACAAACATAAACAACAAACACATGTATGGACCCCTGAATAAATACAAACACCCAATAATGGACCACAGTCTATGGTATGAACTTACACACATATACACACAAACACTTTCCATGTGTTCTGTTCCAGTGCATACCCCTCTCTCTCCCCTCAGTCCCTTCAGACAATAAGATATGCAGCGGGTGCACCATAAAGTTTCCTGTACTTGCACAACAGGTTTCCTCAATCTCCACCCTTCTTTATGGACAGAACGTGCACTTTCACATGGTGTCTGTCAATGAGTTCATACTATACGTTTGACTACAACAGTCAAATAAATTCACGCGACACAAACAAATCTCACTCAATACATTTCTCCTCACATCTTAGCCCTATACTATGAAACAGGTCAACATTCACAAGACCGCAGGGCCAGACGGATTACCAGGACTTGTACTCAGAGCATACGCTGACCAACTGGCAAGTGTCTTCACTGACATTTTCAACCTGTCCCTGACCAAGTCTGTAATACCTACATGTTTGAAGCAGACCACCATAGTCCCTGTGCCCAAGAACGCCAAGGTAACCTGCCTAAATGACTACCGACCCGTAGCACTCACGTCTGTAGCCATGAAGTGCTTGATAGGCTGGTCACACCATCATCCAAGAACCCCTAGACCCACTCCAATTCGCATACCGCCCAAACAGATCCACAGATAACGCAAATGCTATTGCACTCCACACACCTGGACAAAAAGAACACCTATGTGAGAATGCTGTTCGTTGACTACAGCTCAGCGTTCAACAGCATAGTGCCCTCAAAGCTCATCACTAAGCTAAGGACCCTGGGACTAAACACCTCCCTCTGCAACTGGATCCTGGACTTCCGGACGAGCCGCCCCCAGGTGGTGAGGGTCGCAAAAACACATTTGCCACATTGATCCTCAACACGGGGGCCCCTCAGGGGTGCGTGCTTAGTCCCCTCCTGTACTCCCTGTTTACCCACGACTGCATGGCCATGCACGACTCCAACACCATCATTAAGTTTGCAGACGACGCAATGGTGGTAGGCCTGATCACCAACAACGATGAGACAGCCTATAGGAAGGAGGTCAGAGACCTGGCAGTGTGGTGCGTGGACAACAACCTCTCCCTCAACGTGATCAAGACAAAGGACCTGATCGTGGACTACAGGAAAAGGAGGGCCGAGCACGCCCCCATTCACATCGACAGGGCTGTAGTGGAGCAGGTCGAGAGCTTCAAGTTCCTTGGTGTCCACATCACCAACAAACTATCATGGTCCAAACACACCAAGTCGGTCATGAAGAGGGCATGATCCGCAAAAAGTTATACAGCTGGACCATCGAGAGCATCCTGACTGGTTGCATCACCACCTGGTGTGGCAACTGCTCGGCATCTGACCGCAAGGCTCTACAGAGGGTAGTGCGTACGGTCCAGTACATCACTGGGGCCAAGCTTCCTGCCATCCAGGACCTCTATACCAGGCGGTGTCAGAGGAAGGCCCTAAAAATTGTCAAAGACTCCAGCCACCCTAGTCATAGACTGTTCTCTCTGCTACTGCACGGAAAGTGGTACCGGAGCGCCAAGTCTAGGTCCAAAAGGCTCCTTAACAGCTTCTACCCCCAAGCCATAAGACTGCTCAACAGTTAATCATGGCTACCCGGACTATATGCATTGACCCCTTTTTTTTTTTACGCCGCTGCTACTCGCTGTTTATTATCTGTGCATAGTCACTTTACCCCTACATACATGTACAATTTACCTGGACTAACCTGTACCCCCGCACATTGAATCGGTACCGGTACCCCCTGTACATAGCCTCGTTATTGTTATTTTATTGTGTTACCTTTTTTATTTTTATTTTGTACTTTTGTTTATTTAGTAAATATTTTCTTAACTCTTATTCTTCTTAAAACTGCATTGCTGGTTAAGGGCTTGTAAGTAAGCATTTCACTGTAAGGTCTACACCTGTTGTATTCGGTGCATGTGACAAATATAAGTTGATTTGATTTGAATCAGGTTTGAGGAGTTAGCGAGGTAACTTTGGTCAACTCTGAGTTCAACTCAGGATAACCTGTACCACGAAAGCGGCTCACCTTTTAGCCAGGTAAATCTTTGTGGCAACGAATCCTTCAGAACTAACATTCCGGGGCAGGCTAACTCAGGGCTAACTCAGGGCTAACTCAGGGCTAACTCAGGGCTAACTCAGGGCTAACTCAGGGCTAACTCCATTTATTCTAAAAGGTGAGGACCAATGAAATCAGATACCCTCCCTCTCGCAAAGACTGTCATCACCCCCTTCATTTGAGGAAGACGACTGATTAAATGTTTGATTAATCAAATGTTTTTTGTGTGTAAAAAAAATAGTAATGTTAAAATACCTATCGCATTACACATTTAGTAAAGACAGCATTTGCTTTCCAAACTGTACGTTTTTCGCTCAATTGTATTTGCGAAAAGCAAACTGACAGCTGCAACCAACCATAGACATATAATCCATGGTGGGAAAAGTACCCAATTGTCATACTTGAGTAAAAGTAAAGATACCTTAATAGAAAATGACTCAAGTAAATGTGAAAGTCACCCAGTAAAATACTACTTGAGTAAAAGTATTTGGTTTTAAATATACTTAAGTATAAATCACCGGGGAAGCCAAGCCAGGGGAAAAAATACATATTACAACCTATGTGTTGTGATAATTGCATTGTTAGATCTATAACCTGTTAGTTCATATGCCTTGATATATAGACCTGAAGGCCGAGACAATAAGAAGACACAGTGGTGGAATAAAACAATTTAAAAAATGTTGTTTCATCATAAAACCGGAAAGCAATATCTGTCCAGTGAAGTCCACAAAACATATTGCATGTAACAAACAGCTCCATGACCTACAGCATGTTCAAACAAGTTCATGTTTCCGACATTTTCGGACCACTAAACAACTATTGATTTAGAACCACAGAGAGTTACCGCAAGTCGCAAAGAAAACAGGTGCTGCCTCCACTATTCCAACACCATTTCAACTTCAACATTTCAACCTCATCAAATCACCTACAGTATGCTTAGTCTAATACAGTGACAACTAAAACATTCCAAAAACAATTTAGTCCAATCAACGTAAGCTAAATATAATGTGGCTGTCCATGGTACTGATTTATGTGTGTGTGTGTGTGTGTGTGTGTGTGTGTGTGTGTGTGTGTGTGTGTGTGTGTGTGTGTGTGTGTGCAAATAGAAAAAAACATGTTGACTCACCGTACTTGTAGAGAAACGCCAATGCCACCCTCCTCTTTCATGTTGCCTAAACGGTTCATGACTCTATCATACAGTGCACACCTTTAGTTTTTGTTGTCCTCGGCTACCTGGCTAAAATGCTTGCTTGCTAGCCTAACTTCCTTTCATGGGCAACGATGGGCCAGGCCAGCTAGTTAGCATTAGCCTACTACCATTAGCTACATGTTCAACTTCCATCCTCTCAGGCATTTGGTAAAACCAAGTCCAAATCCCTATCTCCATCCATGGCTAATTTAGGAAAGGGACGATTTTACCTAGCTAGCTAGCCACAACGAGATGCAACAATTCATTTCTGTCATTGACGTTTGGATTCTGATGTGATTGGATTGGTGTGAAGCCAAATCCAAACTGGCTTCCCTTGACACTTTTTGTTTGTTTGCGCCAGCACCATTCACAGCTGAGCTCACTCAGTTTAGCTCAACGCTGATTGGCTATTATTATTTTATTTTTTTAAGATCAAGGGAGGCCAAATGCTTGCTGGCTTCCCTTGCATTAAATGCTACAGGCAGCAACAATGTCATACTCTTTTTGACCAGACAACATCAGAGCTGGAATGTGGATCTAACAAAAGCTGGTTAGCTTTAGAAAACCCTGAGTAGAACTAGCTAGCCTTGTAGTATACCCCTCCGATATCATCAGAAGGCTATAATAATAATAATAATAATAATAATAGCGCTTTAGTAAGGAGGAAACTCACCTCATCCACCACCAATGTGCAGCACCCACTTACATTTTAGTCATTTAGCAGAAGCTCTTATCCAGAGCGACTTACAGTTAGTGCATACATTTTTTTTTTTCATACCCCCTGTGGGAATCAAACCCACAACCCTGGCGTTGCAAACGCCATGCTCTATCAACTGAGCTACATCCCTGCCGGCCATTCCCTCCCCTACCCTGGACGACGCTGGGCCAATTGCGCGCCGCCCCATGGGTCTCCCGGTCGCGGCCGGCTACGACAGAGCCTGGATACGAACCAGGATCTCTAGTGGCACAGCTAGCACTGCGATGCAGTGCCTTAGACCACTGCGCCACTCGTACAGGACTTGTCTCACCACAATGCTACATGTGTCTGGGTTATCAAGAACAAGTTGAAGCTATACGTTTGTGCCACTTCCTCCACAACCAATGGAGAACAGACTCAGAATGCAGTGTGTAGCTATCTAGGTTTGTGTCACTGCCTCACAAACATCAGTGTCACATCACATATGAACAGAGGACAGGGCTGTAACAGGCCATATATAGAGAGCCGAGTGTATAGAGCTCCAGCTGTGTGTGTTTTATTTTGAACTGAATGGTGACAGGCTCAAATCCCTTATTTCTGTCTGTCTGTCAGTCTGTCTCATGCACCGCCATCACAGTTTCTGCTGCTGCCACACCCTGTAATGTCAGAGGTCATTAACAGCCAAGCATAAAGTCTGTGTTCAGACTTACCTTATGAAGGTGCGTAACGGGCTTTGCAGACGTGGTTCCCTTGCGCACACTGAATAAATGTAATTCAACCGCTGAAATCCTTCTCACTTGCTGGCCAACAGATTTTCTCATGGAGTTTTCATTCAATAGGGTTTTCAGTACATTTATTTTAAGCCATCCCTTTAAATATGGTGTACCTTTTAGTTAGAATTGATATAATATAGAATATATTGAGAGAATGGGTTCAGAATATTAGAAATCAACGAAAGAAAGCCATCTTAATATATGCATATTCGTCTCTGTTTCAGCACCAATTGGTAGATTTAAAAATACTCTGGTTTTGTAGATTAGTTGGGGTTATGAAACTATTGATGAGTCATAAACAACTGGTTTGGAGAGCCTTTACGCACAAAAAAAATAATTCTGTAAATTGCCACATTCCTTTATCCATGGTAATGTTGGAAGATTAGTGTACATAGAATTATAATAAGGAGAACAGTGTACAATAGTAGGCTATACCCTCATCTATTGCCTGCACTAACCATGGAACTGTGTGATGACACAGCCAAGTATTACGCCATGCGTTGGGTTGAAGCTGTTACTGCTTGGTCTGCTCTCCGCTCCATAACGATCTAATTAGCCTTCATGTTTATTATTTTTATATTATCAACTGTTGCTAATGATCCTCAGCAACAACCACATGGCATACTATTCTCATGCTCAAGTTCAAGGTCAGAACACGCATAGAGAGAAAAGTGCATAGAAAGGGAACTACGTTCCATTTAAGCAAGCTTAACTCTGGTCGGAATCGGGCCCTATGTGTGTAACGTGTGTGTAATTCCATTGAAACCCAGATGTACTCCACTCCTCTCTCTCTCCCTACACACCCTCAGGACAGGGTGTTAGTAGTGAATCTCTCTCTCTCCCTCTCCCTCTCCCTCTCCCTCTCCCTCTCCCTCCCTCAGGACAGGGTGTTAGTAGTGAATATCAGAGAGATCTATCATCCTTCCTTTATACAAGACAGCCGTTCTGCTTTCTACTGGAGCCTGATAGGACACTGCCCCGTACGACCCACAACAACCAGGAGGGTTCAGGCTGGTGATGAACTATTTCCTCATGCTGAGGGCTCCCGAGTGGCGCAGCAGCCTAAGGCACTGCATCTCAGTGCTAGAGGCGTCACTACAGACCCTGGTTTGATTCCAGGCTGTATCACAATCCGGGCCGTGATTGGGAGTCCCATAGGGCGGCGCACAATTGGCCCAGCGTTGTCCGGGTTTGGCCGGGGTAGGCCGTAATTGTAAATAAGAATTTGTTCTTAATTGACTTGCCTAGTTAAAAAAATATATATATTTTGATTCTCTGTGATCCAGAGTGGAGTGTTTTAATCCAGAGATCTAGGACATCTATTTTGGGTCTGGTCAGTCTTTCTCTATTGTCATTCTGTTGGACCATAATCTGTCTTTCCCCGAACCACTGTTTATGTCACGTTCCTATGGTTACAGCACAGGCAGGCGGTGGCACCTTAATTGTGGAGGACGTGCTCATAATAATGAATGGAATTAAATAGAATGGTATTGTAGAATCATGACTCTTTTGAGTTTTCAGTTCATCGTTCGCCGGTAAGGGGTCCTGCGTGCTCTGGGCATTACTGACTCAAATGAACGAAATGAGTCGAAAGATTTGTTATTTTGACTGAACGAGTCAAAAAGATCAGAGTCAGTAAAAAGAGCCGAACTTCCCATCACTAATACCCAAATAAAATATTAAGTCCATTTAGGAGAGAAAGTGATATCTTGAAGACAACATAGCTAAAGTACATCATAGTTGGGCAACAGGCTCTATATGTAGAAGTTGGCAACTATTTGCATGTGCCGATTGACAGCAATGTGCAGGATGTAGTTAAAGGAGTAGTTCACAACTTTACAAGATTATGTTGGATGGTTCCTCACCCTGAACATAGTCTATGGCCCAGGAGAAATTGTAATCGGTTTTCTTTAAACAGTCACTACAAACTTCAGCTAACTATAGCCACCACTAGCAAAAAAAAATCCATGATAGTGATATGGGCATGTGAACATGTTTTCTGTTTGTTTCTTTAAAATGGTCAAATCACTTTTAAGTAACATCAAACCAAATATGGAGTTGTGGAGTAGTCCCCTGTAGCTCAGTTGGTAGAGCATGGCGCTTGCAACGCCAGGGTTGTGGGTTCGTTTCCCACGGGGGGGCCAATAGGAAAATGTATGCACTCACTAACTGTAAGTCGCTCTGGATAAGAGCATCTGCTAAATGACTAAAATGTAATGTAAAATGTTATGAGTTGATTTCAAATGATTTTGCCTCCCATCACTTCCATTGATTTTTAGCTAGCAGTGGCAAAAGGTAGCTGTACATTTTTATTTTTTTAAAGACCCCTGGATAGCAATTTCTCATGGCCCATAAACTACTTTTAGGGTGAGGAACCATACATCATATTGTAAAATAGTGAACTACCCCTTTAGCCATTGCCATTGCATAGTTCAATGTAACAAGTACAGTGACATGCAGATTACATTTGAAATACCCTCTTTGTCCCTATGTTTCCAGAACATTTCACATGTATTGTGCATTTTAGGACCTAAACCGTTTGAATCACAATAAAAAGGTAATGCTCTTCAAAATAGGCTACACATTTGACCTGCCGTCGAGCTAAATCCAAAACTAGCCAAGACAACATGAAAATCAAACAGAAGAGTAGTCCTAGAATGTAACAAAATGTATCCCACGCAAAAACCCAGAACTGCATAAAATGATGACTGCGCAGTTATCACGCACACGTTTTCATAGGTGGCGCGCTGAAATATTGAAATCCTGTTCTTTCACGATATGAAGGCATAACATTTGCAGTGATTATTCACAACGTTCTCAAAATACCAACATTACTAGGCTATCCCTCCCGTTTGGAACAAAGAGTTCAACAACACAGAATGGGGAAACCGAGAAAGCGAGAGTGGAAAGAAAGCGCGGGGGGCTATTTTAGCGAACACAAAGAGTGGGTGTGTACTCTACTCTTGCCTCGTAATCATGCTGCAAGACTGGAATCCAAGGATTGCAACCACGAGCCACCAAAACACACACACACACACATACCACTCGAAAATAAGTTATGAAAGAATGATCAAAATAAAGCCAAGTAAAGACCATTGTGAAGCAAGTGATCGGTCTACTTCGTTCGAACCTGTCAACAAGGTAATCTGCGCAACACAGACATCAAGTAGTGCAAGTTGAAAGGCTTGAGGTATTGACTGTATTTCGCACGACAATCCATTCGATCTTTAAAATAATTCACACGGAAAACAGAGGCCTACTGCCCCATTAGTAAACCAATAAAGGCATTATCTAAACATAACAATCTACCAATTTGCATTTAGCCTATGGAATCGACTTGGCGGGAGAGCGACATGCATTTTACATTTGCTAGACCTGGGTTGCGAAATTAACGTAGTTTTCTATAGAATTAACAACTGAACTCTATTACCTAAACACTCTCCGTTCAGCACCCATTACATAACGTATTCTGCAACATACTTCCCATGGATTTGGGGATGCAATCATGGTCTGATGGACATGTAACAAAGTCTACGTCCTGTTAGTGGAACATTTTGTTCTCGACCTATTGTGGTCATATAATCTCTCTGCAAATTGAGTAAAAAGCTTTGATCTAAGATAAATGCAGCTGTTTAAACAATGTAGTGGGGGCTCCGTTTGTTTTTAAAAAAGCTTTCTGGAGTCACTGTGTTCGAACAATCCCTAATCCAACCAGTGCGTCCGAGATGATGATCCAACTTGCTCAATAAACGCACAATAAAAATACCGAATTGTTCACCCATACAAAACGAGTGCGGCGCGTAAAAGAGCCGTAAAATAACAATGTAACTCACGTTCGTTCTGTTGAAGAATCTTTTCTCCGCGAAGAAGTATTTTATTTATTTAAATTCCGTACGTAAACATCAGTGATATTATTATGTGTTGGGCCTACGTCGCTCTACGCTTGCTTTAGCGCATGCTCGCCTCACACTGCCGGGTGCAGTTACCCATAATTGCGTGCCCAAGCGGCCAACTGGAGATGAGTGCGCACGCAGAATCTCCTTACATAATCGACTTTGCCTGCAGACAAAATACATTATAAAACATTTAAATGACCCCAAAAGACAAGACCGTGTATCTTCTGTGTTTGATGAATTATCACCCAGACTAATAGCCTAATGAATTAGAAAATATTGAAATAAAAATATTTATATAGGCTTTTGATGACATATCATATAGGCTATTCCGCGAAATATTTTGTAAATTGATACATTGTTAAACCTCTCTAGCCAATCAGCATCACCTATTACTGCAGAAGGGTGGTAGCCTATCTCTGTGGTGGGGGTGATGTCTGATGTGTCAAAATAATGATTTCTGATTATGTAATTACAGTGTAATTAAAAGGTGAATGAATTCAGTCATCTCTTCAATTAAGGTTTTTAGAAAAGGCTGCGATGGCAGAGCAAATAATACAATAAAAACGTACGTAGCAAGACATTTGTGTGATCTGATTCGGAAGTTTCCTGAAAAGTGGAACAGGAGAGACAACACAACAGTGAAAAGGGGTAAAAAGTGGCACGAAGAATTGATCAACACATTTTTTCCATGTCAGATGTAATTGATGGGTTTTCTCTAAACCAGTAAAACAGTGTAGGGCGGCAGGTAGCTAGTGGTTAAGAGCGTTGGCCAGTAACCCGAAACGTCGCTGGTTCGAAGCTCCTGTAAATCGCTCTGGATTAGAGCGTCTGCTAAATGACTAAAATGTAAATGAAGGTGACTACAACTTCCTCTCAACACGCGTTTATTCTATTCAAATAGAATTGATCAAGGATCCATCACACAAACTTCTCATTCTCTGTTTAAGAATATTTCAATGTTTCCGTCTGTCACTAAATAAAGTGTAGTTTCTCTCTAAACTCTTGGATTTACAGAAGCAACATGAGAGTCCCATAGTCCTGTACAAACTATATAGGGGTTTCCATGCCTCTGTCAGCCAATTGAGAGATTGAATAATGTAAATATATATATATATTTTTTTATATATATATATATTTTTTTTTATATTTTTTTTTATTATTATTATTATTTTTTTTTTTTCTTCGGGGGGATGGATCAGCTTAATATTGCAGATAGATTGTATCTTCTATCAATGTAATTGTCTGCATCACTTCCAATCCCCCATGTTTTTTTTTATTTTTATATATATATTCCCCCTTTATTACTTTTCAACCCCACCATCCTTTCCCTACTTGGAGTAAATTAGTGAACAACAACGCCCAGGCCTCTACTTCCGGTCTATACTTACTATCTACACCTTATGGACAGAGTTAATTTTACAATAATTCTATATCTATATATATATATATATTTATTTATTTTTTTGCTCCTGAACTTCTTCTACTCTCAACCTCTCCGATCATTTTCATGATGTCCATCCGGTTTGCTTCTAAATGCCATATCTTTCTAACTGTGCTCTTTCCCAAAAGCTCCCAACATACAACCTATATACTTATTATGGACACAGTATGCTTACATTATTAGCTATCTTTGTTATTATTTGTTGTTATTTGTTATTAGTCCCATCCTTCAACTCTATTCAATACCTCCCATCTATCTCTTAACACCATCCATATAGGATTTCTATTTGCCATATATATTTCAACCATACTGTGATGTTTTACAAAAGTTCTGAACCTTTCTATTCTCATTGCTTCTACAGATTGTGAATTAAAAATAAACATTTTTGCTAAAAGTATTATTATATTATTGATTGATTGACTATGACTTTTCAGATCACCCAGTAATGCTATCTGCAAGGTTAGTTCCAGGTAAATATTGCAATCCTTTAGCCATTCCTGGACCTGTGTCCAAAAACAAGCTACAAAATGGACAGA
Source organism: Coregonus clupeaformis (assembly GCF_020615455.1). Classification (NCBI taxonomy): domain Eukaryota; kingdom Metazoa; phylum Chordata; class Actinopteri; order Salmoniformes; family Salmonidae; genus Coregonus; species Coregonus clupeaformis. The sequence continues at coordinate 34,519,841 of NC_059209.1, read as the reverse complement.
ACCAAAACAAATGATCTAATGATTCTATCTCTTCACAGCAAAATCTGCAGAGCTGGGAAGATTGTATCCCCCATATAAATAACATTCTATTGGTAGCAAGAATTTTATATAATAATTTAAATTGAAAGATTCTAATTTTTGAATCCGGTGTCGTTTTTGCGTGTCAGTTCATAAACACTATGCCATGGGATCGGTACGTCAAAGATCTCTTCCCAACTATTTTGCAATCTATATGGGACTGCTGTCAATCCTTTGGTCCTTAAGTGAAACTGATATACTTTTTTATTTATCACAGTTTTCCTTAACCAATTATGTTCTTTAATGCAAGGCCGACAGACAAGTTCCTTACTTTCTCCCCCTTCAACTTTCCCCTTCCACTTTTGCGGTAAGGCTGCAATTATTTGGTTGTAATTTTGGGTAGAGCAGACATTTCCATATGTTTTTGTTAGCTGCATGTGCGACATAACTCCACCAGTCCTACCGATGATATCATTTACGAAGATTATACCTTTTTTAAACATTCTGTCAAAAAATAAAGGTTTTTGTCAATTAGTATATTTGAATTTAACCACAATATTTGTTGCATTATTTGTTCTGTCGTTTCTGGAGGATTAAATTGAAATTGCAACCAACTTTCTATGGCTTGTTTTAGAAATAGTGACATTTGGGAGATTATTTCCTTTTCAAATAACTGAAAGTGAGAGGTTGTAATCTGAATAAAGGGAAAAAGGCCTTTCTTGAACAGTGGGTGAGACAATCTTACTAATTTGCTTGAGAACCAGTTTGGATTTAAGTATAACTTTTGGATGACTGAAGATTTTAGTGATAGGTCTAATGCTTTAATATTTTATAATTTCTGTCCTCCGAATTCATATTCATTATATAAATATGCTCTTTTAATTTTGTCTGGCTTGCCGTTCCAAATAAAATTGAATATTTTTTCTCATATAATTTAAAAAACTGTTTGCTAGGCGTAGGCAAGACCATAAGCAAATAGGTAAACTGGGATAATACTAAAGAGTTAATCAGGGTGATTTTTCCACAAATTGACAGGTATTTTCCTTTCCATGGTAGTAAGATCTTATCTATTTTTGCTAACTTTCTATTAAAATTTATTGAAGTGAGATCATTTATTTCCTTTGGGATATGTATTCGAGTATATCCACATCACCATCAGACCATTTTATTGGTAAACTACATGGTAATGTAAAAATTGTATTTTTTAGTGATCCAATACGTAATATAGTACATTTGTCATAATTTGGTTTTAATCCAGAGAGGTTAGAAAATGTATCTAGATCCTCTATGAGGCTGTGGAGGGATTCTAGTTGTGGATCTAAAAGAAAACATGAATCATCTGCGTACAATGACACCTTTGTTTTTAAGCCCTGTATTTCTAATCCTCTGATATTATTATTGGATCTGATTTTAATAGCTAACATCTCGATGGCCACAATAAATAGATATGCCGATAGTGGACAACCTTGTTTCACTCCTCTTGACAGTTTGAAACTTTCTGAGAAATAGCCATTATTTACTATTTTACACCTAGGGTTACTATACATGATTTTGACCCATTTTATAAGAGATTCTCCAAAATTGAAATGCTCCAGGCATTTATATATAAATTCCAGTCGAACTTTATCAAATGCCTTTTCGAAGTCTGCTATGAATAGCAGGCCTGGTTTCCCATATTTTCCATAGTGTTCTATTGTTTCCAATACTTGCCTTATATTATCTCCAATGTATCTTCCATGTAAAAAAACCTGTCTGATTAGAATGAATAATATCCGACAATACCTTTTTAATTCTATGCGCTATACATTTTGCTAGGATTTTTGCATCACAACACTGAAGTGTAAGGGGCCTCCAATTTTGTAAATGGACTGGATCTTTATATTTTCCACTTGTATCCTGTTTCAGTAATAATGAGATCAGACCTTCTTCTTGAGTGTCAGATAATCTACCATTTACATAGGAGTGGTTAAAACATGCTAATAACGGTCCTCTTAGTATATCAAAAAAAGGTTTGGTATACCTCGATTGGTATGCCATCCAACCCTGGAGTTTTCCCGGACTTAAAGTCTTTAATTGCATCCAGAAGTTCCTCCTCTGTAATTTCACCTTCACATGAGTCTTTCTGTGTGGCTGTTAATTTGACATTATCAATAGGAAAAAAATATCTACAATTAGCTTCAGTTAGAGGAGATGGAGGCGACTGAAAAGAAAACATATGCTTAAAATACTTTGTTTCTTCCTTCAAAATATCATTAGGTGAATTATGGGTGACTCCGTCAATTGTAACCAGTTTCATTAAGTTCTTTTTGGTAGCATTCCTATGTTGAAGATTAAAAAAGAATTTTGTGAATTTTTCCCCATATTCCATCCAGTTTGCTTTATTTTTATAATATATTACACTTGATCTTTCTTGAATAAGTTTTTCCATTTCTTTTTGTTTTTCCTCTAATTTATTCTGAGCCTCTATGTTACAGTTTTTATTGCCATCTATCTGTTCTGTTAGACTTTCTATTTCCTTTCTTAGTATAAACTCTTGGATTTACAGAAGCAACATGAGAGTCCCATAGTCCTGTACAAACTATATAGGGGTTTCCATGCCTCTGTCAGCCAATTGAGAGATTGAATAATGTAAATAATTGTCTAAAAGCATAGTCAATACAGTATAAGCTACACTACATGACCAAAAGTATGTGGACACCTGCTCGTCAAACATCACATTCCAAAATCATGGGCAATAATATGGAGTTTGTCCCCTTTGCTGCTATAACAGCCTCCACTCTTCTGGGAAGGCTTTCCACTAGATATTTTAACATTGCTGTGGGAACTTGCTTCCATTCAGCCACAAGAGCATTAGTGAGGTCGGCCAATGATGTTGGGTGATTAGGTCTGGCTCGCAGTCGGCATTCCAATTCATACCAATTCACTCCTGAGTGGCGCAGTGGTCTAAGGCACTGCATCGCAGTGCTAACTGTGCCACTAGAGATCCTGGTTCGAATCCAGGCTCTGTCGCAGCCGGCCGCGACCGGGAGACTCATGGGCAGCGCACAATTGGCCCAGCGTCGTCCAGGGTAGGGGAGGGAATGGCCGGCAGGGATGTAGCTCAGTTGATAGAGCATGGCGTTTGCAACGCCAGGGTTGTGGGTTCGATTCCCACGGGGGGGGGGGCAGTATAAAAAAAATATGTATTCACTAACTGTAAGTCGCTCTGGATAAGAGCGTCTGCTAAATGACTAAAATGTAAATGTAATAC